>NW_004949095.1:9813817-9845364 GCF_000317375.1 Microtus ochrogaster
GAGAAGGGTGGGAGGAGGGGGGGAAGGGTGGGAGTAGGGGGAGGGAAATGGGAGCCTGGGAGGAGGTGGAAACTTGATTTTTTTCCTTTTCTCAATAAAGAAAAAAAGAATCAACCAGTTCTACAAAAGAAAAAAAGAAAGAAAGAAAGAAAGAAAGAAAGAAAGAAAGAAAGAAAGAAAGAAAGAAAGAGGGAACATACAACAGAATCATGAAACAGGCCACTATTCTGATTGCTTTTTAACTTATTTTTCCAAAAAAAGATATTTGGTATCAACAATCCAAATAATATTTTGCAACTATTTACAACTTTGCCCTGTGATATGGGTTATTGTTTTTTTAACGACAAATTTATAAAACTGAGCTGATCTTTTACAATTCCATGATTTATTTCCACCAGTAAATGACATTTTTTGTTAGTTGACATGAAATATTGATACATCACCATCCTTCACAATACCTGGCATACAATATGATTGTATCCAAGCATATTTTATAGACATTTGGAGTTATTGTCAGTTTAATTGGCCCTAAATGGTCAATTAAATATTCTTTTGTGACATTACCTAAATATGACATCCACTTTCTGAGTTGTTCAGTATATGTATTAGCTCTAATACAAACCAACTGCTCCTGAATTTTTTCTCCTTAAGAAAGAACAAGTTGGTCTATGAATAAAAGATGTAGCTGGCCAGGTTCCTATCACAGACATTCTCTTCTCTGTTATCCCTGGTCCACTGAAGTAGTAAATTCACTTCATCTTCGGCATCCCACAAAGACAAAACTCTAACCATAGGGAAAAAGGATAAGGAGTCAGGCATACTGAAGCATGCCTCCAATTTCAACTACTGGGGGGCTAAAGTAGAAAAATGCCAAGTTTGAGACCAGCACAGAAAACAAAGTGAGATCGTATTTTATAAGGAAATCAAAAATGGCATTTTTCAACTCCAAAAATAAGTTGCCTTCCTATACACTAAGGACAAGGAAGCAGAGAGGGAAATCAGAGAAGCATCACCTTTCACGATAGCCACAAATAGCATAAAATATCTTGGGGTAACTCTGACCAAGGAAGTGAAGATCTATTTGACAAGAACTTTAAGTCTTTGAAGAAAGAAATTGAAGAGGACACCAGAAAATGGAAGGATCTCCCTTGCTCTTGGATTGGGAGGATCAACATAGTAAAAATGGCAATTCTACCAAAAGCAATCTATAGATTCAATGCAATCCCCATCAAAATCCCATCAAAATTCTTCACAGATCTGGAGAAGACAATAATCAACTTTATATGGAAAAACTTAAAACCCAGGATAGCCAAAACAATCTTATACAATAAAGGATTGTCTGGAGGCATTACCATCCCTGACTTCAAACTCTATTACAGAGCTACAGTATTGAAAACAGCTTGGTTTTGGCATAAAAACAGAGAAGTCGACCAATGGAATCGAATAGAAGACCCTGACGTCAACCCACAAACCTATGGTCACCTGATTTTCGATAAAGGAGCTAAAAGTATACAATGGAAAAAAGAGAGCATCTTCAACAAATTGTGCTGGCAAAACTGGATGTCAATCTGTAGAAGAATGAAAATAGATCCATATGTATCACAATGCACAAAACTCAAGTCCAAATGGATTAAAGACCTCAATATCAGTCCGAACACACTGAACCTGATAGAACAGAAAGTGGGAAGTACTCTACAACACACGGGCACAGGAGACCACTTCCTATGTATAACCCCAGCAGCATAGACATTAAGGGCCTCATTGAATAAATGGGACCTTCTGAGACTGAGAAGCTTCTGTAAAGGAAAGGACATTGTCACTAAGACGAAAAGGCAACCCACTTACTGGGAGAAGATTTTCACCAACCCAGCAAATGACAAAGGTCTGATCTCCAAAATATATAAAGAACTCAAGAAACTAGACCGGAAAAGGCTAATCAACCCAATTATAAAATGGGGCACTGAGCTGAACAGAGAATTCTCAACAGAAGAACTTCAAATGGCCAAAAGACACTTAAGGTCATGCTCAACTTCCTTAGCGATCAGGGAAATGCAAATCAAGACAACTTTAAGATACCATCTTACACCTGTCAGAATGGCTAAAATCAAAAACACCAATGATAGCCTTAGCTGGAGAGGTTGTGGAGAAAGGGGTACACTCATCCATTGCTGGTGGGAATGCAAACTTGTGCAACCACTCTGGAAAGCAGTGTGGCAGTTCCTCAGGAAATTCGGGATCAACATACCCCTGGACCCTCAACACCACTCTTGGGAATATACCCAAGAGAGGCTCTATCATACAACAAAAGTATATGCTCAACTATGTTCATAGCAGCATTGTTTGTAATAGCCAGAACCTGGAAACAACCTAGATGCCCTTCAATGGAAGAATGGATGAAGAAAATATGGAATATATACATATTAGAGTACTACTCAGCAGTAAAAAACAAGGACTTCTTGAAGTTTGCGTACAAATGGATGGAAATAGAAAACACTATCCTGAGTGAGGTAAACCAGACCCAAAAAGAGGAGCATGGGATGTACTCACTCATATTTGGTTTCTAGCCATAAATAAAGGACATTGAGCTTATAATTCGTGATCCTAGAGAAGCTAAATAAGAAGGTGAATCCAAAGACAAACATATAGGCATCCTCCTGAATATTAACCTTCATCAGGCAATGAAAGGAGACAGAGACAGAGACCCACATTGGAGCACTGGACAGAAATCTCAAGGTCCAAATCAGGAGCGAAGGAGAGGGAGCACAAGCAAGGAACTCAGGACCGCGAGGGGTGCACCCACACACTGAGACAATGGGGATGTTCTATCAGGAACTCACCAAGGCCAGCTGAGGTGGGTCTGAAAAAGCATGGGATAAAATCGGACTTGCTGAACATAGCGGACAGTGAGGACTACTGAGAACTCAAGAACAATGGCAATGGGTTTTTGATCCTTCTGCACGTACTGGCTTTGGGGGAGCCTAGGCAGTTTGGATGCTCACCTTACTAGACCTGGATGGAGGTGGGTGGTCCTTGGACTTCCCACAGGTCAGGGAACCCTGATTGCTCTTCGAGCTGATGAGGGAGGGGGACTTGATCGGGGGAGGGAAATGGGAGGCGGTGACGGGGAGGAGGCAGAAATCCTTAATAAATAAATAGATTTAAAAAAAAGAAAAAAATGGGAGAATATGTTGATTTGGAATGCTTAGTACCATAGGTAGAAGCCCTACTATGACAAAAAAAAAAGGATAATGGTAGAAAGAAGGAAGGAAGAAAAGGAAAGAGTGAGAGAGTAGAAGAGAAGGAGAGAGAAAAGGAGGCTGCAACACAGATAGTTAATCATTATTTAGAATCACCATGGAAACATATCTCTGGGTGTGGCTATGCATGTTTCCAGAGAAGCACTTAATATGTGGCAAACAGTTCATCATTTTATTTTACACAATCCCAGTAGCAGCTATCATCATGCATAATCTACAAATACCAGAAGCTCAGAAGATCAAAAATTTGCTCCAATGAGATGTGTGGCTCAGATTCAGTTCTATCAAACAATAAAATATAAATTCTTTAAACACAAAGTACCTGTATATTTATGCACATGTACTTTTAGAACAAAATATTCATTTGGAAGTAAAAGACAAAAATTTAAGTGGTAGGAAAAAAGCTAATTGCCATTTCTGAAAGATTATTGTTAGCTTTGCTATGGTTTTAATGGTACGAATATTACAGATTTGAACACTTTTACAAAAGTTGGAACCCACAACCTAGTATTTCTTATTTTTCATAAGAACTAATTAGTGGTTTTTTCAACTGTATCATATATGTCATATAATTACAGAACTGCACATACAATTCTGTAATAAGATGTAACCTTCAAATTGCCCTAAAATAAACAAAGCCTTCCCCACAACAAATGGCTCAGGCTATGTGAAAACATGACTACTACTCAGTGGTTCCTCATGCCAGTAATTAAGACTTCATCATCATTCCAAAAGCTTTGAATTCTATTTGTTTGTTTATATACGGGCAAATGATAGACATCCTCTGAGATCGCCTCAAAAGTTATGAAGAACGCTAGTTAAGCAAGCAATAATGAAAGTCTCAGTCATTATGAGTTTCTGAAGAATGGTTTCAGACAAGAGTGGTTAATAACTCTCAGGGAATTCCTCAGAGGCAGTGTTACCCTTGGCCCAGGCTGAAAATCACAGGCAGGAATGGCAAATCACATTCGACCATTATGAAAATCCAAGCTTATTCTCACAGACAACAGACACACCCATCTTGAAAGAAGCATAGAGTTAGGAGCTTCAGTTCTGTTCTACTGGTTCATGAAGAAGGCTCATGCACACTTCACATGAGTACAGAACAGGCCTTCATTAATTATAAATCTTCATGAACATCTGCACATTAGGACTAAGAGAGAGCCTGCTTTTTTTCCTTGGCTTCTCATTTAACAATTAATTATTTATTTTTAAAGAATCTTTATACCAGACCAAAGGCAGTAAAGCCTGTTTAACAACACTAAATGATGTCTGTTACCTGAAGCCTAGACAACCACCTTAGGCTAGCGAACTCGTGGATCTTGGAAGAGAACCTACAATACCACCGTACTAAATCTACATAAGTCGTAACCACATTCTATATACATATCCCTATATCCACAGATGAGTTTGGTTCACTTGCCTCATAAAGAAAATTTCTCTTTGAAACAGATGGAGACCATCATACAGAAAACACTAACAATAAAAAAGAAGAGAAAAATAGATCATGTGGTACCCAGTAGCAACTGATATATCTTCAACACAGTTCTTGCACTTAATGTTCAGTCATTATGAATCATTATGAAGGAAAAAGATTGTAAGAGCCAGAGGGACTTCATGGATGGCACCACCCATATGGGTTGGGACCTCCCAATAAATCACCAATCAAGAAAATGTCCTACAGGCTTATGTACAGCTTGATTTTATGAAAGAATTATCTCAACTGAGGATCCCTCCTCTCTAATGACTTAGTCTGTGCCAAGTTGGCATAAAACTTGTCAACACAATGAGAGACGCTACTCAAAAATAAGGTGGAGAGCAATAGATAGGTTCCTAATGTCAATTTCTGACCTCTGCACATAACAAAGGGGAGTGCTCACCTGAATTTATACATATACAGCCCTCCCCAACAATCACACAAAGCTTCTTACATCTCCACACTTAGTAACCTGAACTGAGAAATTGTACATTTAAAACTTGTATAGAAAGATACAGAGATTGTGGAATAAAATGGTAAAAGTGCAAAGATGCATCAACTTCTGATTCATAAATTAAAATACTTAATGGGGCTGGAGAGATGGGTCAGTGGTTAAGAACAGTAACTGCTCTTCTAGAGGACCTAGGTTCAATTCCCAGTACTAACACAGCAGAAAACAACTGTTTGAAATTCCAGCTCCAAGAGATTCAACACTCTCACACAGACATATACACGGGCAAAACAACAATGTACAGAAAAAATAATAAATTGTTTAAAAAGAATACTAAAAAAGTCTAGAAATATAGTTGAATTGTAGTCTCATTTATGGTGCCTTGTACTGTTATACAGACACCACTAAGAGAAAGAAAGAACAAAGAAAAAAGAGAGGAAAGAGAGAGAAATAAAGTTGACTATATAGGGAAAATAGGTAATATATTAGCCTAAATGCAGCAATACACTTGATGGTAGGGGTTGAAAAAAATGATACACTTCTATTTGGATCTACCCATCTTTTTCAGATACAATAAAATGAAAACCATTAAAAATTACTTAGAAACAAATTTTCAAATTACTGTGTCATAATATGCTAAAATATATTAAAATAATGACCTATATTGATGACTCTCTATATAGAGCTGCATAGAAAAAGAATGAGGAAGTCTTTAGGTGTAGAATATAGATAAATGACTTTTAGGAAAGAGAGAGAAAAGGAGATATCAGATACTCTTAACAGATATGGTGTTTATTTGGGGAATGATAAAAATGATCTTGCAGTCCTCCTGGCTACCATAAAGTTATTCTAAAGAGATATACATCAGAATTTTCCCAGGAGCTGGGAGAAGGAAAAGACTAGGGCAGTAATGCAAGCCAGAGAGAAAACTTCCTGAGAGAGTGAGATCTCCCAGGAAGAAATGTCATATACTTCTAACAACTTTTCATACCACGTTACAAGAAAGAGAACCGAGTAAATGAAAGGTCACTAATGGGCAAAACCATACCTTGACAGACTGCTTAGTTTAACTGTGGCTTCTCTGAGTCCTGAAGATGGACTCTGGGAGGTCAATGAATTTATTCCTCCAGTGTGAATAAACTTGAAACAAAGGACACACTACTTCATTTTGCTAAATTGTATAAAACTAATGACACCAGCTACTAATCAAGGGTGACCACAAGTAGAAGATTTTACTAATGTATATACACCTTAGACTTATGCATTCTATACAGGCTACCATCCTTGTATCTCTTTCAGGTTATGGCCCCAGGTTACACTTTGTACAAGGCAGGAGACCACAAGTCTGGCCACTTGGGCAGATAAGAGATTTATACAGCAAAGATATTATCATCATTTCTTCTCTTCAAATAGTTTCTACCATGGTTTATCTTGCCCATCTGACAAAATTCACTTTTCCTGATAAAAGTACAAAGGATTTAATGGAAGACAAGAACTTAAAGATGTGTGGGATTCTGCACTGCCTCCCTGAGCTGTACTATAGAAGCATGTTGTTTGATTGGGGATGGGCCTAAAGGCTGGTTATAAGTCAGGACTGTCTCCTTTTGTTATAGGAATGCAGCCTAACTGGAGGTCAACATGAGTGAACAATCATCAGCAAAAAATTTCTCCACAGCCTAAACTTAAATTATGATATGAAGTTTTAATTCCTACAGCTTCCACAAGCTTGGTTAGTACACTATGTATCCTTATAAGTATACTGGAGACACTGCTCCCTTAGCTAAATTCAACTTAATATAACTTAATATTTTGTAAGCAAGTTTATTAGCACAGTATATAATAGCAATTTTATTAGTTCAAGTTTCTTCATCAGAACTTTAAAATAAAACAAAGATATAAAGTGTTTAAAACTATTATAGACATTGTTTACCACTATCCTGCAAGTGTTTAGAACAGAATAAAATACTGACTGGATACCACTGACATAGTTTTAAAGATATTCAAGGTACTGATCAGTTACTGGAGCTTTGAAAAACATGATCCAATGTTTTTCAATGATCAGGAAAATATTACTAAAAGAATGTCCTACCTTTGTGATAAGAATTCGGTAACTATCCAGCATTGCCTGGTTGTCATGGCATTCTGCTAATAGCTGCCATACTTCTGCCCTTAATGCCTCAGGAACACCACTCTTTACCAAAGTGTGTAGCCCTTTCGGCCGGGTACCAAGGTTACTGTGCCTGAGGAAAGAAGAAAATAAATCTTTCACAATCCATGCCCTGAACTGCTACTGTTATAGAAAGAATATTTATCAGTTTATTTAAAAGTACAATCCTAGATCAAAAGAAAATTGGCTGGGAGCACTAAACAAAAATACTGCTTAATGCCAGGCGGTGGTGGCGCATGCCTTTAATCCCAGCACTTGGGAGGCAGAGGCAGGCGGATCTCTGTGAGTTCGAGACCAGCCTGGTCTACAGAGCTAGTTCCAGGATAGGCTCCAAAACCACAGAGAAACCCTGTCTCGAAAAAAAAAAAAATAGTGCTTAAACATCAATGAAATCATTATTTATTCCATCCTATATTTTGAAAAGCCATGTTATAACATCTTTAGGTAAAGGTTTTTTTTTTCCACTGTATCATTTCTATTTTTAATGGTTCTATGATAATTACATATTACCATATGTATTTGGTTTTTGTTTTATCTAAGATATTACTACATAAAAAAGAACCATTTAAATCCCCTGACATGGTTGTACAGTAACTTGAGTGTGTTGCCAGAGAAAGAGTTGAGATATTGAAGCCTTTCAGACCTTGACAGTATCCACGTCTTTATAGGCAGACTAAGCCTGGCCAAATGCAAAACGTGGGTCCTATGCTACAGGAATGCAAAGGCAAATTCAGTTTCTTACAGTCCCCACATCTTGACCCAAGGATGGCTGGGAAGCTGCACGTCTTGTTCACCTAATTTCGAACACTTTGTTTCAGTTTAAACTTAAGCACAAAAGACCATTTAGATTCAAAATACCCAAGGTGAACCTTATGCTAAGAAGAGTTCCTGTCAGTTCTAGATTTGTCTTGCTGGCCTCTTTGAACTACAAGCACTCCCTAAAATGAGGACTTAACTCTTTCCTACAAACACCAAAACCTACACAAGTATATCTTGCTAGAGGGACTTCTTATGCTATCAGTCTTATCTTTTTATCAAGGGCTGTTTAGAATCAGAGCAAAGTCAAGCTGTTGTCTAAAGTCAATGATCACATAGTAGCTATGCTATCAAGCTCAACAGCCAGCTGGTCAAAAAAATGAATACAGTTCCAGTCTCATGAATCCAAGTCCATTCTTCATCACCTTCCTAACCTAAGAGGTATAGTTCAGGCTTTTTGTGCTCAGACATTTTTCATTTGCTGCTCACTATGTCAAAAAGCTCACCCTGATGCAACCACCCAATTCCAAAATTTGATAATGTATCCCAATTTGAACTAACACACCAGGCTCTAATCTCAAGTTTTAAAACTGAAAAGTCATGGAATCCATATGTCTATTTTACATAATTGGTATCCCACATACTTCTCCAAATTATGCACACTCTTCTATCATCAGCCCAGACCCAAATTTTGGCATCTTCTTCTGAAAATGTGTTCAAAAGGTTTTTTTCCCCCTACATATTGTCATAATCTACATACTTTGAAGAAAATCATACTGTTCCAAACTTACATAATAAGTAAAAGTAAACTTATCACATCAGGATTTTGTGTAAATTATCACACTTATGGCCAATCTGCTTTCATTCAGCTAAATGTTTTTGCTGAGAGGATTGGGACAATTAGAGAAAAAAATCTGGTAAAATTGGTGGACTCACATAAAAATGAAGTAAAAAGATTAGAACATAAAAGAATTAACATTATTAAAAAAGATACTTATGCCTGCTAAGGGACAGGATTCAAAATAGTATAAAGGCATTATGTTCTATACAAACTATTTTAACCTACTTTTAAACATGAAATAAATTTGGAAGAACATATGTAATGCGTATATTTATGTGTGTAATATATATGTGTGTATGAAGAAACTCCTTTAATTTTTAATTTTCATATTCTTTTAAATTGATTGCAATGATGCTAAATTCTTGTGTAAATATTAATTACATAATCATTTGTATAATTGTACTCAAGCATATTATTTATATAATTATAAAATATATAATTAAAATTAGCTTTAATTATTTAAAGTAACTTTATATATTTAAATAAAATTAATTTTAATTAGCAGGGGCAAACATGTTTAATGCATTTCACAAAATATGACACAAACAAAAGTACTAATTATGCTTGAGAAGAAGAACTGAATAAACTATTTGATGCCTGGAACTTCCTAGAAGCTCTTTTTATCATTATCCAATTGAATCTAAGACTACTTCAAAATATGTCTTTCATAATTCAATGTATGACATTGATTATACTTTTGTTTCAAAAAAGGTATAGTTTGAAGTTAGTTGAATTAATGGATTCTATAGGTAAGAAACTAAGCTAATTAAAAGCAACAGTTTGAGTCCAAAAGTGTCTAAGTACATTCCTTGAAGCTGAAGGAAATACTGTAAATTACTAATTATATAATATATAAAGTTACAGAAGAGAGATTCAAAGTAATTAGATAAGCAAACCATGATCTCTAACAATTCAAAAAGGTACCTACAAGTAAACTCATACTTGACTGGTTTCTCAAGAAAGCCCTTTAACGTCTCTGAGTGATGATTCAGCAGTGTGATTTTTCAGAAGTCCTGCATACTCACTATCTACTTCTTCCCCACATACATTTTCCATTTCGGTTCAGCAGGGCTGCTCTGTCTCATTCCAACATCTTCCTATGTCACTAAGCTCAATGGGTATTTTCAAGCCCTCCAGTGTTGACTATTCATTTTCTTGACCTTTCACTGTTTCCCTAGAAATCAATGATAAAACCTCCAGTCTTATCCACCAATGATTGCTTCTCTACTCTTGTCACCAGTAATCTAATTCTGTTGCTGTCTTGTTTATATGCATTATTATTCCATGTCTTTGGTGTACCTGGGGTTCAACAGCACCCTAAAATCAGTCATGTCCTCATTCTTCACTCAAAATCTGATTGTTTTCCAAGATTACCTCAACTTCAGTGATTACCACCATAATCTATCCACACTAAAAATCTAGTTGATACTGTTGATAACACTCCATCCCACAGCTCATCCCTAGCCCATTATCACACCTAACAAATCATATTTTCTTACCCTCTAACAAGCCCCTGAACTTTACTCACTATCATCACCAATTTTCTCTACCCTACACTTCTGTAACAGCCTCCTAATATACATTCATTCTTTACAATACTTCTAGCATTGTAGGCCAAATGAAAAAAAAAACAATAAACTTAATTAAACAATCTGTTAGAACAGACTCTGTATAATGATTTACCCAGAATTTTGAAACTTGAGGTCATACATATAAATATACTCATTTATACATATGGATACACATATTAAGGTTACTAGTCAACAGTCCAAAAAAACATTTCTGCTGTATTAAATAATTCAATTCAATCAACATTCTACTGCTACCTAATCCTCAGGCATTTGTTTGGTGAGGTATAATAAAAAATCTTTATTCTCTGCCATTAAAACTCTAGACACTCTTTATCTTACAGGCTGATATTTCTAGAAAACTGGGTCACTTATTATAAATTAACATTCTTACTTTGCTGGTTTCCATAGAACAAAACTGCAATTAAAACTATCTAAACATATACTTACTTAAGAGATAATTACTTCTGGATATTTAGCTAATTAGTAATGAATATACTACCACTAATTACAAATGGATATAAATATATACATATATATATTAAACCATGGGAAGTTTAAATAAATTAGTTTTTTTTTAAAAAAAAAATTTTATCTTTTGGTTGTAAGCCTAGCCTTTAATGGCTGAGCCATCTCTGACTCCCCATGAGAGGCCTTACACTTTCTGAGGAGTGGATGGGGGATAGTTGGGGGAAGCTGGTGGGGAAGAAAAGGAAGAAAGGAGGAAGGGGGAAATATGGTTGGTATGTAAGATGAAAAAAACTTTTGGATAAAAAAAACTTAAACATTTTATCACTATTGTGCAAGTAGGATGTGCGCACAGTGAAATAGAACAATTTTGTAGAGTGGGTTCTTTCCTTCCTTCCTGAATCCCATGAAATAGAACAATTCTGTAGAGTGGGTTCTTTCCTTCCTTCCTAAATCACATGAAATAGAACAATTTTGTAGAATGGGTTCTTTCCTTCCTTCCTGAATCACATGAAATAGAACAATTTTGTAGAGTGGGTTCTTTCCTTCCTTCCTGAATCACATGGATTCAGCAGACCAAATTCATGTCCTCAGGCCTATTAGACGGCAGCACCTTTATCTGCTGAGCCATCTCACTGACACAAAAGTAATTTATTAACTAACCAATGCTTTCAATATTTCTAGTAAAAAAAAAAAGACAACATATATCCATTGCTTGGATGGACACTAAGAACAGCCATCAGGAACAGACAACTAACTACATGTGCTGAGTCTGCCCTATAATCAAGATAGATATCTAATACATAACAGAATTAGCATATAAACCAAATATATACTATCTACATAATAATCATTTTCAAATTTTGTTGTGTTTTGTTTTAGTGGCGCTGGGGATTACACATGCTAAGTAATACTCTACAACAAATCCAAAACCCTAATCCTTATAACAAATATACACACACACACAGAGTTTAGGAGAATGTTAAAACAGTAGCTTGGCACAGTTTTTAAAATTCTCATAATGGTAAAAATTAAAACTGAAATATCAAGACAAATATCAATAAGTAATTGGAATTTCTACTCCCCACACTAGCAGGTCCTAAATATGCAGAAACTGCATACACAGTATAATAAACAGGCACAGTGTTGACCTAATACACAAAAACTTCAAGACAGAGCTCAAAAGAGAAAAGTAAGAAAAGAGGGAGGAGAGAGAGAAGAAGAACAAAGAAGGGGTACAAAAAACAGGAGGAAAAAGAGGAGGAAAGAAATCAAGAAAATTGATAAATTAAAGTCATTAATAAGATGAAAATATATATTTCTATTAGATTTTTTGTGGTTTTGCTGAAATTTTGCTGAAACAATTTCAAAAAAGGAACACATTAATGTGAAAACTAAGAAAGCTATGTATGTTTACACTTAGTGATTTTTAATCTTCCAAGTTTCTACTCAGCTCATATTTCATATTCCTAGCAATGTGTAATACCTCAATTAGATTTTTTAAAAACACATACCAATTATGATGATATACACTAGAATCTAGAACTTAGGATGCTGGGGCAGGAGAAACAAAAGCTCAAGGATAGCCTGGGATACCCTAAGACCTAGACTCTAAAAATAAAAAGGGAAGGAGAAAAAGTGGTTTTCCAAAACCATAAACTATATAACTATGCAAAACATTATTTATCCTAGTAAATTTTTAAAAAATCATGTGAACCTATTTATCCCAAAACTTTAAACATTTCTAAACCTAGCCAGGTGGTGGTGGTGCATGCCTTTAATCCCAGCACTCTGGAGGCAGAGGCAAGAGGATCTCTGAGTTCAAGGCCAGCCTGGTCTACAAGAGCTAGTTCCAGTACAGGCACCAAAGCTACAGAGAAACCTTGTCTCAGAAAAAAAAAATGTTAAACAAGGAAATTCTGAGTATGATTGAGTATGATTAACTTTAGATTGCCAATCTTCTATAACAGTTAAAATTTCCTAGGAAAATTCTATGCTTTTTATGTCTCTGCTATGACAGACGTTCAATAATAAATTCAAATGAAATAAAAGATATGAAATTTAAAAAAATGTAGCAAGCTTTGTAAGGGGATAAAATCAGTTAGTTGTCTTAGTTCCTCAACAGTTCTCTTGGGTTCATCTGAGGAATTTCTTTCATTCTAAAAGATGTCATTAATAAAATATTAATATTAATGTTTATTGATATCTAAAGTAATATTAATTAAATAAGTCATACATATATTGTTTTACTTTTTAAAAAATATACGTATATTGAATTTTAGCTGAGAAATCTTCTCAATTCTATCTCAGAAGTCTAGTTTAAAAATTGGTCTCCATATACGAGGTTCATCGGTTGGTAAGGACCTGATCAATGCATACAACCAAGCGACACTTTTGTTTTGTCCCTACACCCAAGTTACTGTACCAAAAACAGTAAAAGCATCACCATATATAGTGATACCTACCAGTAGCTCAGCACTTGGAGCACTAAAACTGGCATACAAACATAAACACTGTCTCAACTTTTTAAAATTGTTTTTTAAATGAAGGTAATATTCAAGAGTAGAATGTTTGCCTGGATTTAACCATCACTGTCAAAAAAATTATGTGCAAAAGTAAATATTTAAAATACCAATAAGAAAATCTGAAAAGAATGTGTACGTGTTTTCTTGATTTCCGTGACTACTAAAGCTGGATGGGTGGAAATATGATTACTTATTGTCATTTTTCTATTTTGTATATATTCAAACTTTCCACTGGGTCTATAATATTTGCAATAAGCATTTATATAATATAATACGATTATCGTTTTAAATGTATGTTTGCCTTTATAACATGATAAAGTATAAACTAGCTCACATGCCATCTCTAAATCATCAGTGTCCATGGAGTCCTAACAAATATCATTAAACAAAAAAGACACTGAGTAAGTGAGTCAGTGGTTAATGGTTTTAAATTAAATGTTTTTTAATTGGTTAAATGGTTAAGTTAATTGGTTTAATGTTATAAAACTAAAATAAGAGCAAAAACAAAAACAAAAAATACAGATATATAAAGTGTTCACGGAGTTGAATCAATGTAAAAGTGTAAAAGAAATAACTCATGCATGGGTACTTTCAATCACTATTCAATAAATAGATTTTATTATTCCTCTGATGGCTAAGTTGAGTATCTTTTAAAACTCAGCTATTCATCTGGAAATATTTAGAAATTTTGCCTCTACTTCTTATTTCTTCATTCTGTGCCAGGAAGCCATATGTCTACCTTTACACTGCAAGTGCTGACAATTAATTCAGCAAACCCTGAAATCAGATACTGTGTCATCCTACTTTACTCTTTATTTGTAAAATTGTTTTGGATGTTATAATCAATGTGTATTTCATATAAATTTTAGGGCCAGCTTAGTAGCTATAAAATACTGAAGCTTTCCTGAAAAGATAGGTTACTTAGGAAACAACTTCAATCTCACTAATATTGATCCTGTCATTCCATGGGCTCTTTGAGTGCTTCAAAGCAGAAATAGCAGTTGGCTAGATTTCAATATAAGTGTTTCATGGCTTTTTTGTTTTATATGTTTTGTATGTTTTTATGTCTTCCATCTCTGACTTTTTATTGCTAGTATATTAAGTAGAATTAGTGTTCACTTTATATTCTGTAATATTGTAAAATGAAGCCAGGAGTAGTGGTACATGGATGGCATTAGTCCCATTACTCAGGAAGCAGAGGCAGGCAGAAATCTTTGAGGTCTAGGCCATCCTTGTCTACAAGCCAAAGCTATATGGTGAGGTTCTATCTTAAAAAAAGGGGAAAAAAGTATATAAAGCAAAAGTTAGGTTTTGTTTATCTGCTTATTTTATACAAACCTTTTGATTTTTTAAAAATGAAAATTATGTTTCTGAAAATTAGATACCATTTTATATCCTCCTTTCAAATCTTCTTTACTTTTTCCTTCTGTAAGAAAATTACATGAGAAAAAATGAGAATAACTAACCAATAACTGATTTGACTTAAGGCCCATTCCATAAGATGTAACCCATACCTGATGCTGCTTGGATGACCAAGGATGTGAGACTAGCTCAGGGACCTAGGGTAAAATTAAATAGTACTGGAGTGAAAAATAGAGGAAGGAAGGAAGGAAGGAAGGAAGGAAGGAAGGAAGGAAGGAAGGAAGGAAGGTAGGTAGGTTGGTTGTGACAAAAATCACTCCTAATGGCATACTCATAGATCAGTGCTTTGCTCAGTCATCACCAGAAAATCTTCCTCTACAGTAGATGGGAAAAAAATATACAGACATGCAACAAGACATTACACAGAGTGAGAAACCTTAGAACACAAAGCCTTAAGTAGGACCCATCCTATCCCTCCGCTCAGATGATCAGGGAACCCCAAGGAAAAAGAGGAGAAAAGAATGTGAAGAGCCAGAGGGAATAAAGGATACCATAAAAACAAGTCCCTCTAAATTAACATGAGCAAAGTTCACAGGAATTCACAGAGACTTAAGCAACATACACAGGGCCTGAATAGGTCTCTCTGTTTATATATGACTTCAAGCTTACTGTTTTTATAGGATTCCTGAATGTGAAAACAAGTAGGTCTCTGATTTGTGTGACTTATCTTGGTCTCTTTCCTGTCTGTTGGTGTGTCTTGTACAACTTCAATGTGATAGTTTTTATCTTATTTATCTTGTTGTTTTTCTTCTGGTGATGATATGGTAACTTAACAATTTATTTTCATATACTGACCCATACTTGATTACCCAAAATAAACACCATTGCTCTGCTTTACTTTCCTTTTTCTCATACATCACTGAATTTGATATGTTCTTACTATTGTTGGGCATTATGTTCATAAGGCATACTTGACTGCGATTTTGTAACAATATTTTAACTTGGTATTGTGATCAGTATATGTTAGTGTCATAAATTAAAATAATTAATTAAATTAAATTACATTAATTGAAAATAATTACCCTCTATATTCTGAGAAAGGCTTATAAAACTTAACAGTCACCTTTTATAAATATTTGATGGAATTTTATAATTAGGCTTTAAGCTTTCTTAGAGAAAAAAAAATTAAAGCAGTGTTGGGCATATAGCTTAGTTGGGAGAATGGCTGATTAGACTAAGTCCCACATTGCATGAACTACACCGGCTGGTACACCAGTGATGCTAAATAGAGGAAGAGGAATGAGAAGTTTATGTTATCCTTGGCAACATTTAAGATCAGCTTATGAAACTCCTTCTCAAAAAAAAAACAAAGAAAAGGAAAGAAAATTATATTAATAAAAAAAAGTAATTAGATGATACCAAACCATTCAGGTTATTTCATTTCAAGTGAACTTTGGCACTTTAGACTTTATCCAGAAATTGTTCATTTCACCTGGCTTTCAAAGTTTGGGTGGGAAAAATAACTACTGAAAGGAACTAAATAGAGCCCATACAGGGGGAAGATCTAGAAGGCCAACACATGAAGGGCATCAATAAACCACATTTTGATTTCTATGTTATTAAATATATCAAGGGTCTATGTAATCAGCTAGTAAAGGCCCTTGCTGTTCAATCCTGAAGACCTGAGTTTGGTACCTAAAACACATACAAAGATGGAAAGAAAGAATTGGATCCACAAAATTGTCCTCTGAGCACCATACACATATACACATACACCCTCACACACACTATCATACATATAAACACATTAAATAATTTAAGATATACTAAGATATTAATATAGCTTTTAATATTACAGTTTGAAATTTTATTTACTGACAAATTTTTAATTAGTATAAAAATTAACACAAAATATGTAATTATAAATTTTGAATAAGAAAAATAAATACTTACCATCTTCCTAACAATTCTCCCCAAGAATAGAGGATCTTCTCAGGACAGTCTTTTGACACATCACCTGTTCCACTTGAGAGTTCATTATCACTCTCTATAGGAAAAAAAATACACATTATATAAATATAAGAACTTCCAAATCATAAACCATAAGACATGGCTATGTATTTACAAAAGGGAACACTAAGTGCCCAAATAAATTGTCAAATAGTTTTATCAAAATTCTCATCTGCAGATAAAACTCTAAAGACAGTTATATTAAATAGATTTATCCAAAGACAATAGTTTAAAGCAAGTTGTTATATTAGAAGATGGCAGAGTGAGAGATGTTGGGTCTCATTCCTTCCCTCAAATAGTTCATCTACCATACTAACTTGAGAAAACGCTTAGGATGCCCAAATAGCAAAGAGAACTAAACAAAACCCAAATGACAGGGTATGAGGGCAGTCTCACTCCAAAAGCACTCACTTCTCCCTTTTCCCCATGGCACACAGGGTTGGAGAGGGTTACCTGGTCCCCACAATTTCTGGGGGGAAAAAAGAGAAAAAAAGAAAGAAAGAAGGAAGCCAATTTCACAAGATGCTCAGAGGCACTCTGACTAGAGCTAAATAGAATGGCATGGCATGGCCACCTGATACATACAAAGAAATGAAGACATAGTACATAGATTGTGATGATACTCTTACTGTTCCTGCCATCTGGGACACGTATCAGAGACAACAGCCAACACTGGCCTGATAAATATGTTAAGTATACATTAAAACAAAGTAAACATTTGAAAAAGCTAAAGATTTTGTAACAGGAAGAAATTTACACCTGGTGAAAAGTGCTGAGAATAAGTTACTGACTGTTCAGTGCTCAGCCCCAGAAGATTTCAGACACCATAACCTGGGCTCAGGAAACATGGATGAAGAAAGGGGGGAAGAAAGAATGTTAAGAGCTGCCAGAGGTGAAAGAATGCTGGAGCAGCTGTTTTCTGGAAGTGATGAGGTTGATGTGCAAGTGATCTCATAGCAGCTGTAGCTACCTACAGAGGCCTGAAGAACACTAAACCATCAACATTTTACCATAGATGGAAAGGGGTACATGAGATAGAGAAAGGGAACATTATGGACATGATTTATCTACATTATAAAAGGGATCTGGCAAAGAACTAAGGAAGGCTAGCAAAGCACTGTCCTAATAATACAAGATAGTTTTTAAAATTGTCTATCTGACCACAAGTACCAAGATTTATCAATGCTGCTCCAAACTGGTAAGCAGCTCCCACAAAAGGATCTATGTTAAAAATCAGAACTTCTGAAGATGCTACAAAAGACAATAAGCCAGCATAAAATAATTCACAGATGGGATATACAAAACATTCATTTAATTAATAAAGGTCCATTTGGGCAGGCTAAAAGACTTGGTCATAGCCACTCACAAATTCAGAAAAATCAAAACATAAGTAACATACAGAGAAAATTGCTTAACTATTTTAGAGTACTAACAGATAAGATCTGGGATATTCTATTTAAAATCTGAGCACAGCTCTGTGTAATGGAGTGAAGACACTCTGTAAAGAGCTCACATATACAACTTAGAAGTTAATAACAAATTCATCATAACAAATAGAAATGAGGTTTTATTCTAAAGCTAAAGCAAATAAAGTTTCACTGGTATGAGAGGAACAGTGAGTGCTAGCACAAACCACTGAAGATTCAGTACTACAATATCCTAAAGAACCAACCACATAAACAAGTATCCCATATAATCCTACATTACCACAGAAAATTAGGCACTTTTGAGAAAAGAGACTATTAAAAGTTACAGTGAAAAACAGACTATACTTAGATTATATCAGGTAAACAAATAGAAGTTTTCCTACTTAACAGATTTGTAGTAAGTCTAAGTATTCATAACCTGATATTCAATTAGGAAGTATATAAGACAACACCATCTTATTCTGATCCACAGGAAATAAGAGGATGTGAAGATTCCAAAGTAATTGATGACACACTGTACACGCTAAATTCAGAAGATAAAAAGGGAGAAAAAACAAACATTCACGGACATCTTACACTCTGAGTATAATAAAAATCAAAAGTACTGTGATAAAAGAATTATTTGGATTCTTATTAGTCTTGGTGATAAAGGAATGCCTAAGCATGAAACAAAATAAGATGAAACAAAAATAAAGGAATATATCTACCTATAAGTATAAAACTTCAATTACTTAATGCATAAAAGTTTCCAACATATTGCAAGGGGTTATTTTCTCCAACATACTACAATTTTACTAATAAATAAAGTATAAACCTCTAGAAATTGAGCCAAGACAAGAACATAGTACAATACATAATATATAAAATATAAGCACTCAATGAAAATAATAAATAAAACTCCACTGTAATCTTAAATGCAAAATAAAACAAACATATTGGCTAGTTAAATTGGGAGAATACAGACAAAAGTATAGAGGAATCAAAAAGAAGGTAAATGGAAATGGGAGGTAACTTAGTGATAGACCATTTGCCAAACAAGTGTGAAGCCCTGTGTTTAATCTCCAGCCCTATGAAAACTAGTGGGGAGTGGAGGGAAAGAGAGGAGAACAACAGAGAGAAGAAAAGGGAGAGGATAAGAAGGGGAAAGAATGGCAAGAGAGAGGAAGGGAAAGAGGAAAAGTGAGGAATGGGGGAAAGGAGGGAAAGAGGCTCATATTTAAGCAATAGCATTCCTTTATGGGTGAATGCATATTGTCATGACTGCTCCAAGTGAGGACGACAATGAATGTTCGGCACAAAACAAGACATCTATAGCACCCCCTCTAAGGCTCAGGGGACATTACAGAATAGGGACAGAAAAGAATGTAAATGCAAGAAGTCAGGGAGAAGGAACAGGAAATCCTACTTCCTGGGTATGATACAGCTATCACAACCACGAACTCACAGCAGCATACAATTCCCTGCACTGGGCTCGCACACAAAGAAGCCTGTCAACAGCCAGGCATGGATGAAGGAGTTCAAAGGTCCCTACCCCTTCCAGCTGAACTTCTGGCTACAGATATATTCTGGGATAGAGAAGTGGTTGCCTTCAGTTGTATATCCACTATTGAACCCATCAGGATCACATGAGTACTATGCCCTTAACTATACAGCCCAAGTTAAACCTACTGGATCTAAAAGCAAAACAAAAGACGTGGATTGAAATGGGATTCCCCTCTGTATGCGATGAATACCACTAATTAATAAAGAACCTGTTTCGGCCAGTGGCTAAGTAGAACAGAAGTAGGCATGGAAAACTAAACTGAATGCTGGGAGAAAGAAGGCAGAGTCAGGCCGGGGGTGGTGGTGCATGCCTTTAATCCCAGCACTTGGGAGGCAGAGGCAGGCGGATCTCTGTGAGTTCAAGGCCAGCCTGGTCTACAAGAGCTAGTTCCAGGACAGGAACCAAAATCTACGAAGAAACCCTGTCTTAAAAAAAAAAAGAAGGCAGAGTCAGAAGAGAAGCCATGGAGCAGCTGCAGGAGACAGACACACTGAAACTTTGCTGGTAGGCCACAGCCTCATGGTGATGCACAGATTAATGAAGATGGGTTAAATTAAAATGCAAGAGTTAACTAATAAGAAGCTAAGGTTAATGGGCCAAGCAGTGATTTAATTAATACAGTTTCTGTGTGGTTATTTCTGGACTCTGGCCAGCCAAGAAAGAAAAAAATGAAGGGCGGTTGGAAACACACCTGTGGCCTCCTACTACAATGGATATGAGGAATGAACTTGTAAGGAGGCAAGGTGTTGCTAGAAATACAAAGAAAATCTAGAAAAGCTGGACAGTGATGATACACATTTTTAATGTCAGCACTCAGAAGGCAGAGGCAGGAAGATCGCTGAGTTTTGAGGCCAGCCTGGTGTTCAGTGCAAGCTCCAGGACAGTCAAGGTTTCAGACAAACACCATCTTAGAAGAAAAGAAAAAAGAAGACCTAGAAAAAGTGGAGGAAAGTAAGCACAATAAATTATATACTGGTAAGAAATTGTACAAGAATAAATTTAATTAATAAAAATTAAATAAAAAGCATGTGTTTATTTAAATCCATATTATATTTGATCCAGGAACTTCCACTTCGAGAATCATACCTTCCAGAAATACACACACAGAGAGACCAGAAAGATCCATGTAGGAACCAGTGCGCAACTGGAGCCGCCATCTTTACTTTCGGCTCCTGGTCAGAAGTTTGGATATCTGTGGAGATGTCTACATCTAAGCATTCAGCCAGCTGCTGGTGCTTGGAGTCCCAGGTCAAGGTCATAGATGACATCTGGGGTCCTGGAAGGCTTTCCTTCATGCCTGCAGCCCTCACTCAGGGTTTCTAGTGGAAACTCTCTGACAACACAGAAGTTCTGTCCTGTGTCCATCCAGGACATGCTCAGTGCACCACCACCATGATCTCCAGAAAGTATGGCCAACGTGCTTGTGATGGACACAGGACACCGGCATGGACATTGGCCTGCTCATCTTCAGTGATTATTTTGATCAATACTTTTTTTTCTTTCTATGATTATCATGCATGTAGTATGTAAATAATGGGCTTGGATCAAAAAATCCCCAAAGTTATTCCCTTCTGTGATTTATTCCCAAAACTCACTCATGGAACAATAAAGCCTTTTATTCGTAATAAAAAAGAACTTTTATTGTAACAATGCTTGTATTAATAAGAAATTGAAAACTAATGATAATCTATTAACACAAGTACTTTAGATAAACTATAGCATATTTGTTCAAATAAAATGGAGAGAAACCCAAAGCGAGTCCACTAAAATCAGGAACAAGACAAGACTGTCCACTCTCTCGATATCTCTTCAACATAGTACTTGAAGTTTTAGCAATTGCAATAAGACAACAAAAGGAGATCAAGGTGATTCAAATTGGAGGGGAAGAAGCCAAACTTTGGTTATTTGCAGATGATATGATAGTGTACATAAGTGACCCAAAAAACTCTGTCAGAGAATTCCTACAGGGGATAATGATGAGGATACAAGATCAACTAAAAAAAAAAAATCAATAGACATATGATGTGGGAAGGTCATTTGTCAATCTGTTGTTTCATTGGTTAATCAATAAAGAAAACTGCTTGGTCTGATAGGTCAGAAAATTAGGTAAGTGGAGTAGACAGAACAGAATGCTCGGAGAAAGAAGGCAGTGAGGTAAGACACCATGCCTCTCCTCTCCAAGCCAGACGCCATGCATCTCCTCTCTGGTCAGACGCAATGAAGCTCTGGCCCAAGATGGACATAGGCTAGAATCCTTCCCGGTAAGCCACACAGATTATTAGAAATGGGTTAGTCAAGATGTAAGAGTTAGCCAGTAAGAGGCTAGAGCTAATGGGCCAAGCAGTGTTTAAATGAATGCAATTTGTGTATTGTTATTTCGGGGCATAAGCTAGTAGGCAGCCAGGAGCCGGGTGGCAGGAACACAGCCCTGTGCTCCCACTACAGACATATTATACATAAGTGATAAGCTGAGAGTGAAATCAGAGAAACATCACCTTTCACAATACCCACAAATAACTTAAAATATCTTTAGGTAACACTAACCAAAGAAGTGAAAGTCCTATATGACAAGAACTTTAAGTTCTTGAAGAAAGAAATTGAAGAAGATACCAGAAAATGGAAATATCTTTCATGCTCTTGAATAGGTAGGATCAACACAGTAAAAATGGCAATCCTACCAAAAGCAAACTATAAACTCAATGCACTCCCCATCAAAATCCCAACATAATTCTTTATAGACCTTGAAAGAACAATAATCAAATTCATATGGAAAAAACAAAAAAAGACAGGATAGCCCAAACTATTCTATATAATAAAGGAACTTTCGGAGGCATCACCATCCCTGACATCAAGCTCTATTACAGATCTACAGTAATAAAAACAGCTTGGTATTGGCGTAAAAAAATAGAGAGGTTGACCAACAGAATTAAATCAAAGATCCAGATATTAATCTACACACCTAAGAATACCCAATTTTTGACAAAGAAGCTAAAATTATACAATGCAAAATAGAAAGTATCCTCAACAAATGGTGTTGGCATTACCGGATGTTGACATGTACAAGAATGAAAATAGAACCATATCTATTGTCATGCACAAAACTCAAGTCTAAATGGATTAGAGACCTCAATATAAATCCAACCACAATGAACCTCTGTTGTAATCGGAGCTGCAAGGCTGTGTCCCCAGCACCCCGGCCGCCTGCTAGCTTATGCCCCGAAATAATTACACGGACACTCTATTCTTTTAAACACTGCTTGGCCCATTAACTCTAGCCCTTATAGGCTAATTCTCATATCCCGATCAACCCATCTCTAATAATCTGTGTAGCATCAGTCTTACCGGGAAAGATTCAGCCTGTCTGACCTGGCAGCTTGCTTCATGGCATCTGGCTCAGAGAGCAGAGCTATCACGTCTGACCCTGGAGAGGGGAGCATGGCATCTCTGCTCCAGAAAGCAGAGCTGTCGAGTCTGAGCTCACTTCCTCTTCCTCCCAGCATTCTGTTCTGTTTACTCCACCCACCTATGTTCTAACCAATAAAATGGGCCAAGGCAGTTTCTTTATTAGCCAATGACCTTCCTCCATCAAACCTCAGAGAACAGAAAGTGAGTAGTAGTCTTCAATGCATTGGCACAGGAGACTACTTCCTAAAGATAACCCCAGTAACACAGACACTGAGAACAACAATAAGTAAATGGGACCTCCTGAAACAAAGGACACAGTCAATTAAGACAAAACGCCAGCCTACTGAATGAGAAAAGATCTTCACCAACCCCACACCAGACAAAGGATTAATCTCCAAAATATATAAAGAACTCAAGAAACTAGATATTAAAATTCTAAATAACCAAATTAAAAACTGGGGTACACAACTGAACAGAAAAATCAACAGAAGAATCGCAAATGGCCAAAAAGATACTTAAGGAAATGTTCAACATCCTTAGCCATCAGAGAAATGCAAATCAAAACAACTCTGAGATATCATCTTACACTTGTCAGAATGGCTAAAATAAAAAACATCAATGATACCTTATGTTGGAGAGGATGTGGAGTAAGGGGAACACTCATCCATTGCTGGTGGGAATGCAAACTTGTACAACCACTTTGAAAATCAGTATGGCGGTTTCTCAGAAAATTGGGAATCAACCTACCTCAGGATCCAGCAATAGTACTCTTGAGAATATACCCAAAAGATGCTCAACCATACTACAAAAGTATTTGTTCAACTATGTTCATAGCAGTATTATTTGTACTAGCCAGAACCTGGAAACAACTTAGATGTACCTCAACTGAAAAATGGATAAAGAAAATGTGGCACATTTACACATTAGAGTGCTACTCAGCGGTAAAAATTAATGACATCTTGAATTTTATACGCAAACAGATGGAATTAGAAACACTAACCTGAGTGTGGTAACCCAGATCCAAAAAGATGAATATGGCATATACTCACTCATAAGTGGATACTAGCTATAAACAAAGGACATTGAGCCTATAGTTCATGATCCTAGAGAAGCTAAGTCATAAGGTGAACCCAAAGAAAAACATATATGTGTGTGTGTGTGTGTGTGTGTGTGTGTGTGTGTGTGTGTGTGTGTGTGGAAACTGGAAACAGACAAGATTGCCTGATAAAATTGGGAACATGGGGTCGGGGGAGAAGAGAGGGTAGAAGGAGAAGAGAAGGAAAGAAGGGGAGAGTTGAGGAGAACTCGATGAAATGGGATAGTCAAGATGGAGGAAGGACAGAAATGAGAGCAAGGAAAGAGATATCTTGATTGAGGGAGCCATTATAGGGTTAGCAGAAACCTAGCTCTAGAGAAATTCCCAGGAATCCACAAAGATGGCGCCGGCTAAGACTCTAAGCAATAGGGTAGAGGTGGCAAGTGATCTTTTATTTACCCTGTAGTCAGACTGAGGAATACCTTAAGTATCACCATAGAAACTTCATCCAGCCACTGATGGAAACAGAGGCAAAGACCCACATTGGAGCACTGAACTGAGCTCCCTAATTCCCGTTGAAGAGTGGAAGGAATGAGAATATGAGCGAAGAGGTTAAGACCATGATGGGTTCACCCACTGAAACAGTTTACTTGAGCTCATAAGTGCTCACCAACTCTAGTCGGACTGGGAAGGAACAAGCATACAACCAAGCTAGTCCCTCTGAATGTGGCTGACAGTTGAATTGCTGGGGCAGACTGAGGGGCCACTGGCAGTAGCACCAGGATTTATCTCTACTGCATCTACTATCTTTTGGGGATCCTGTTCTCTTTGAATATATATCTTGCTCAAACTAGATATAGTAGGGAGGGCCTTAGACCTTTCCCAAAGCAATGTGCCTTACCCTCTCTGAGGATTGGATGGGGGTGGGGTTGCAGGGTGTGTGGAAGGAATAGGTGAAGGGAAAGGGAGGAGGGGAGTGGGAACTTGCACTGATATCTTTTAAAAAATTTAATAGATAAAAAAAAATCTACACAAGTCAAGTATGCTAATCCAAACATCTGAAATTCAAATGTTCCAAGATTATGACACTCAGAGTTTCTCAGTTGAGAGCATTTCAGATTTTGGATTTCCAAATTTGGAATGGATAACCAATAAAGACAAATATCCCCCAGATCCTAACAACGCCACATAATCTTAAACACTTCAGGTTGAAGCATCATATAAGGAACATTGTATCTCTATGTAGTAACATGAAAACCATCTACAATAGCAAGCTTGTGATGAGAAGGAAGTTTGGGATCGACATTATTTAAAGCCAAAGACCTTTAAAAGTTGGTGAATTTTTAAAATTCACATTTAGCATTTGTCTTTCTTTATAGTAAGCACTAAGTAAATATTTTTAGAATATAGTTTTCATTTTTAATGCTATACTTCTGGAATATTCTAAGACTTTAAAAGTACGGATAATGATGAAACAGGGATTTTTCTTTTGAATAGTCTCTATTGCCATATACAGTAAAAACATATTATTCTAAACCCTTACTAATGAGTCACAAAATTGTCACTGATAACAGCGATGAATTTTCTTTCTGGCAATCTCCCATTGCTTTCCATCCCAACAAAGAAATCATAACCTTAGAAAAACAAACTGCCAGAAGAAAGACACAAAAAGATAAAAAGAAATAAACAATTTTTAAATAAAACCTGATTCCTTGGAAATAATTACAGCCACACAGCCAGACATGGAAAAAGAAGGAAAGAAAAGATATACAGAAACAGAGAAAGGTGAAAGCCCAGAGGCAAAAGGTAGACAGGATAATTTAAGAAAAACTGGCAAGAAACGAGTCAAGCTAAGACTAGGCATTTATAACTAAGAATAAGCTTCCATGTGTGATTTATTTGGGAGCTGGGTGGTGGGCCCCGAAAAGAGTAAATAGTTTTAAAAAAAATCAACACAGGCACTTGCATATAGACATAGTAAAGGGAACTGGATTTGATAACATCATTGATATCTCATAAATATAAAATAACTGGGAGAAAAAACTGGAAAGAGAAAGGTGAGGAACCAGATAATTTCCCTAAAAACATGCAAGCTACCAAGTTTGAGGACTGTAACTTAGAAGAGCATTTTATCTTTTGACTATGTGTGTGCTGTAAGGATCCCTCATAGATTTAAATGGAGTTAAATGAACTTGAAAACAGTCTCAAAGACCTCTGCAGAGTTAGAGGAGCCTTCTGAGAGGATATAACTAATATAGGGAATAGTACACAATATATTTCACACCTTTCCATGAACACATTCCCCAGTTTCTTTTCAGTATGTCTGTCTACTTCAAAAAGGCAGAGTAAAATAGTACACATAGAGCAGCATTAGGCCATGCAACCAGAACACTACTTTCTCAAACTTAAGCATGTCTGAAATAGAAATGACATCTTAATCTCAAAACAGAAAAATAACAAAGTGAAAAGTTTACAAAGTACTAAACACAGAGCCTGGTACATATACCACGGCACCGAAGTTTTAGCTACCTATCTTCATTACTGTTGCAACTGAATTCCTAGTTTTCTGCCTAGCACTTCAAAGGAACTGGAAAAGCATTTCAAGTTTCTTTTAACTCTTATTATTCACAGATTTTAACATGTAAGTGCAGTAGCCAACTGTGCCGCACCAAGAGAAGAAACAAGAGATCAAACTAAAATTTTTAGATCTAACAAAATAAATATGTATAATACTTCAGTTGAGCTAATTAAATGCCCTCTCCCCACTTTGGCCACAGTCTGTTTTGGGAAAAGAAGAAAAACAAAAAAGTATTCCTATCAGTAAATTTCATCCTACTCGAGAAAGGGAAATTTCTGAACTAGATTCTATAAATGGAATAACAAATAAATTATATAACATATATGTATATATATATATATATATATCACCAACACACATATTTGCAAATCTTATTAATTGAAAATAAATTACATTAGGTTAAAAGAAGTAAAAAATGTCACCATTTTCCTTGCTTTGTCTTTTTTTTTGTTGTTGTTGTTGTTGAAACAATTTCCGCTTCCTCCTGGCCTCCCATTTCCCTCCTCCTCCTCCCACTCCTCTCCCCCACTCTTCACTCCTCTCTCCCTCCCCCCACTCGAGGGGTACACCCACCCACTGTGACAGTGGGGCTGATCTATTGGGAGCTCACCAAGGCCAGCTGGACAGGGATTGAATAAGCATGGGATAAAACCGGACTCTGAACATGGCAGACAATGAAGGCTGATGAGAAGCCAAGGACAATGGAACTAGGTTTCAATCCTACTTCAGGAACTGGCTTTGTGGGATCCTTGCTTTGTCTTAAGCTGTGGTCTCTCACTACAAACCCCAGACTAACCTTTGAACTAATAACCACCCTATTTCAACCTCCCAAATGCTTGAATTGTAGGTCTTTTATTTTCCAAAAAAACATAAACTTATAACTTAACTTATAACATAAAAAACATAGAAAAATGTGGTGACTATGAGTTTTCAGAGCATTTTCTTTCAATTCAACTTGAGTAAATAAATTCTTTCTGAAATAATATCTTGAAAAAATCTATAAATTCTTCTAGCTACATAATTAGAACGTAGCAAAATATTTATAAATCATGTATAGTTACATAAATCTGAAAATTTAATTAGGAAACCTGTCGATCTAAAATAATATCAAAGTTATTTTTCGTTTATTATTATCTGTGGTGGGGTATATGCCACTGTTCATGTTGGGAACAGTGCAGAGAACAACTTTTTGGAGTAGGTTCCTTCTTTCTACCTGGGGATCCAGGAACTGAACTCGGTGACCACGGTTGTGCAGCAAGTACCTTTACCAAACAAGCTATCTCTCTGGCCCAGTAGAAAAGCTATTTTCATTATTTTTACATAAACAATATCATTAGGACAGCCTAAAACTAAGGCTGAATGTATTTGACTTTACATGCAATGTAAGATCTAATGCCATGCATAACAGAGCCAAAATATATATTTGATGTGCATGAAAGCTGACATACTTGAAAACAATCATTAAGGTTAACATAAAAACCTTTTTTAATTTCCAAACTATTATAACATTCCTCACCATCAAAAGCAAGGTGATTTATTAAAAAAGAATATGTTCAAAGCAAAGAAAAACCAGGCTGAATGTTTCCTTCCCAAGTAAATTATCACCATTTTCATTCTGAATCTAGTCACAAGTCTCGAACTAATAATCTCTATAATATATCTATATATATACAAAATAACCTCTAAGCAGAAGTGATTAACAAAAAATTCATTATTAATCAGTGGAAAGTGCTAATGATACTGAAAAAAACTAGGTCAGTCAATATACCTTGCCAGAAGAACAATTAACAATATTAAGCAAACTCGTTCTTAACCATAAATCTTGCATATGAATTTTAAGGATCATTTTTAAAATTCAGAAACATCTATTTAAAATTATTACTTATACCCACTTTTCACAATAAATTGAAGAATAAAGGAAAGGCACTCCTAGGATATTAACAGAAAGAACAATAAATAGCTATAAGAAAAGATTATTTTCAGATATGTCATTCAAGGAACGACCCCTTTAATGTAGCAAATTAATTAGAACAAAAAGAAGTTGGAGATAACCAGAGGCAAAGTAATGTCAGAGCAGAGAGAGGCTGATTAAACTTAACCACCAGCATCTATAGGCAAACAGGCTAGAGTTTTCCAAAATAGAGATCATCCTCTTGAATCAGGCATGGAACTCAAAGAAAAAACAACCACAAAGTAGTAAGAAAGGGAAGTGCCTACATAACAAGTGAAGGGAGTCATAAAATCAGGCCATCAAAAGAGTAACAATGAGATCAGGCTAGCATCTACACTCAGATATTTATAAAATTCTGTTCCAAAATACACTAAGTATTAAATAGAAATAATACTGATTTACTGTGTAAATTAGAAAATTAAAATGATAATGACAAAGTAACTCTCCTCTTTCATCAGTATGTATATATCCAAGGAAAGGGAAAGTAGTGAAAAAGGAGACAGATAGGAAATAATATAAAAATATAAATATAAAATAAATATAAATATTCAAGCATGAAAATCTCAAAAAAAAATATAGAGAATTAGAAACTAAAATTTGAGTTGAAAAAATCAGAAAAAAAAGATTTGAGGAGAAAATACCATTTTGATGGCTCAGTTAAATATTCTCTGAATCACATAAAATAACACTTAGCTCTCTGTGTAATTGTCTGCAAATCTGCCTGCCTTCCATTATGAAGATTTACTCATCACTGCCAAGCCTTACTGTTAGCACGCCAACAAAGCCAAAAAGATACTGCTGTTTTCTAAGTCTAACTTTCTTTTTTTTTAATTTATTTATTTATTAAGGATTTCTGCCTCCTCCCCACCACCGCCTCCCATTTCCCTCCCCCTCCCCCAATCAAGTCCCTCTCCCTCATCAGCTTGAAGAGCAATCAGGGTTCCCTGCCCTGTGGGAAGTCCAAGTACCGCCCACCTCCATCCAGGTTTAGTAAGTTGAACATCCAAACTGCCTAGGCTCCCCCAAAGCCAGTATGTGTAGTAGGATCAAAAACCCACTGCCATTGTTCTTGAGTTCTCAGTAGTCCTCATTATCTGCTATGTAAGTCCGGTTTTACAAATATATTTGAAAGTTAGACTTACTTTCTTTCCCAACATAAAGAAAGAAAATAAGTCTAACTTTCAAATATATTTGTATTCATTTAGCAAACATTTACTGACCACTTTCCATGACTAGATCATGGGATTTCAAAGAGGAACACCATGCCATCTGCACCTTAAAAACGTATATTCTAAAATGAGAGAGATGAATAAACAAAGGCCATTTTATAACATAGTATTTTAACAATTATTACTCTGGTGTATTTAATGAATGATTAAAGCAAGATGGTAGGAGGATTAACCCTGTCTCCCTGTGTAAAAGAAAACTGCCTGGAAACAGAAGAAAAGGAAGCGAGTCCACATCAGCAGTCTATGAGAATGTATCATAGCAGACCCTGTGCTAAGATGAAAACGAATAATAAAGTGCAGCTTAGGGACCTTAACCATCCAACCAAGAGTGACACGTGCACTGACACAGATAAACCAATCTGAGGAAACACTTTAAGCCCCTAGGATATGGCAGGCTTTCATTAAGTGGTGGCTTCATTACAAACTCTCCATCTGGCTCCAATTAAGTGGTTAATCCTTTACAGGTCATCATTTTAAAGTAGTCATGGTCTTGACACCATCACTTAATCTCAAAATCTCAGTTTCCAGAAGCATAAATGAAATGGTTGGGTGTAACTAAATTTTAGCAATATATTGACTAAAAATAAATAATACCTAACCTGTTACCAGCCTCCTGATTTTAAATATTTAATGGTTTTAATGTCCTGAATGTGACAGACTATATGAAGAAAACCCAAATTAGACACCTACTTCCCCAAGCCTGCAGACAGACATACATTTAGAACTCACAGTTGAATTGTTATCAGCAATTTCTGCCTCCAACTCAAACCCCAGAATGAGGTTGATAATGAAAATTGTACTTTATCCAGTTCTTGCATAAAATGGGACAGGCACATGAGAAAGAGAAATGAAAGCAAGACCTAAGAAAAGGTTTTAGCAAAGAAAAAAGAAAAAAAATTCACAAAATATGTGACCTTAAACAAGCTTCAATCTACTTTCCTGAAAAGAAAAAAAATAGATAAAATGCCACCTCATGGTGCTGTGAGAAGTAAATAGTTCACAAAATAAGTATTTAATAATATTTGCCATTATTATTAATAACTAGAAAGTAGAATTAATTGCTTTGTGACTCAGTTAATCTGTTTCTACAGTGGCAAAGCAACCTATCAGATATTAAAAGGGTTCTACTTCAAGAGAAGTCAATCAGTAGACGTTCAAGGAGAGGGTAAGGTGACCGTGCAAGCACTCCTAGACATAAGATCTCTGAGAACTATGCTCCACAGAACTGCAGACCTACTGCTGCTTAGAAAGAGAACTCACTTCACATCATGAAGACAGAAAATACTGAAAATGATCCCAGGCATGTAGAGGTGCTCAATAATATTGCTATTAGTAGCAAACAGAGCAGTATACAGGGATCACAAAAATAAGTTCCAAGCCAGGCGGTGGTGGCGCACGCCTTTAATCCCAGAACTCGGAAGGCAGAGGCAGGCGGATCTCTGTGAGTTCGAGACCAGCCTGGTCTACAAGAGCTAGTTCCAGGACAGGCCCCAAAA
>NW_004949095.1:9845464-9875596 GCF_000317375.1 Microtus ochrogaster
CCACAGAGAAACCCTGTCTCGAAAAAACAAAAATAAATAAATAAATAAATAAATAAATAAATAAATAAATAAATAAATAAATAAATAAATAAGTTCCAAGTCTGACCTGCATTTAGTAACCAGATGCACCAAATAGCAATGCTGACAAACTATATGATCATTCTCCAGAACACTTAGATTTTTAAAGTCACTTGAAACATGATGAAAATCACCCTGTCAGGTTATATTCATGAACATATATATGTATATACATATATGAATGTAATAACAATTAGTGGAAAAAAGTGATCAGGAATTTGAAGGAAGATGATGAGGAGTATGTGAGAAGAATTGGAGAGAAGAGAAGGGAGAAATATTGCAATTAAATTATGATCTTGGGACGGCTGGAAAGATGGCTCCGAGGTTAAGAGTACCAGCTGCTCTTCCAGAGGACCCTGGTTCAATTCCCATCATCTACACGGCAGCTCACAACTATCTGTAACTCCAGTTATAGAGAATGTGGAAGCCTTGTAGAGACATGCATGCAGGTCAAAAAAAAAATCAATGCACATAAAAATTATGATAAAAAAGATCTGTCTCTCAAACATATATACATTTTAACTTATTATACCACATCAAGTAATGCTGAAGCTGATAAAGCATGAAGCAGGCCTATGTGACCAGTGGTCACAGAGCAAACATTCAAACATCTGGCAGAAGGAAAACCTTTCTGAGGGAAGGCAATAATCCCCTCCCCTCTGACTCTTAACTGCTGAGCTATCTCTCTAGTCCTGGAATCACATTATTTTATATTTATCTGAAATCATATATAAATATTATTCTATTCAAGTGATAAAGATTAGTATGCCTTAGAATAGAGCAAGATTATACCTTAGCAAGTTGTATTCTGTAATCTATCATTGCTACTTTTATTTAAAATTTTTAAAAGGAAAAAGCACATGTAAGAAATTAATGTTGAATACATAAATTCAGGACAATATAACCTAGTTGAGCCTTTGAATTGCTAATAGTGACAGGTATAACTCAGTTACCTTTTCCTGTCAATCATTGCCCTAAAATCAGTCTTTGTTTATTTCCAAAGCCATTATACTAATTTAGGCTTCTATATACTCAAATCAAATGTATGTATCATAAGCTCTTTGATAAGTGTACTTTACAAATCTTGCTTCTGGCTGGATCACTCTAACTCAAACTTTTCTTTGCTGATGGTACGACCTAGTTCAAAGCCTTGAGAAGGTTTTGACATAAGCCCACACAGTCCATATTTCTTCAAGTCTCTCCACCAACTGCTGTCAACTTGACTCTCCAACCTCACGATGCCTCCAAATATATTTCAAATTCTGCTTGCATCTGAAACAAATTTCAATCTACCAAATTCAAGAATCATGTCACTTAAATTAAATATTACATTCTACAGAATTTTCTACCAATTTCAAAGACCCCAACTATAAAATGAATATAACTATATCTACTCTACCTTAATGTGATTAAGATAAGGACCAACTTAATGAGTCATAAGTTAAACCCTTGCTACAAGACTGAAATAACAAGAGTAGTGGTACCAGGTAGGAGACTGTTTATGTTTATCAGGTTCCAGGTGGGACCTAAAGAGTGAGGGAGGCACCGTTTTAAATAAGCAAATAAATAAATAAACAAACAAACAAATATAAAACAAAACTCCAGGAAAGTACGCACATGCGCACGCGCGCGCACACACACACATACACATACACACACACACACACACACACCTACTTTTTAGAGAAAGACCATTTAAAGCCCAGCTGCACAGGTAAGTAGTATATGGCTGTCACATTTATAAACAGCTTGTTTTTTAATGTCTTCTATATGCTCTCCATTTGAATATAAAGAATTTTGTTTTTGAAGCTCAAGGCCATTTTATTAAAGTTTAAGAGGGGGGAAAAAGAAGGAAAAATAGAACAGCAAGCTGTAACTCTTGGCGATGGAGAAGAGAAAGAGAGAAAGCAATGCCTTTTAAGTTAGAGTCCATCATGTTCAGCAAGCAGCCACATGGCAGACAAGCAGCCACATGACAGAAGGGGTGTAGGGGTACTTCAGAGGAAAAGAGTGAGAAAGCCCAAAGTGACAGAAAATACATGCCCAGGATCTGGAAAAAGAAACGGAAAAAATTATACTTTTCTGAATATCTCACAACAGTAGGGAGACTTAACAGCTGTGTGGCTGTGGCTCCCTAAGCAGCTGCCAAACACAAGCAATTTCTGTTTGTGAAATGGCTTGCATGGTAACTGCTGCTGGTGACTGCCTTCTGCCTAATGAAACTAAGAATTGAGAGGCTACAAGAAAATAAGCATCAGTGTTTGAGACTATTTTGTTCTCTGGCTGTGAATCATGAATAGTATTGTGCAGCTAATGAACAGTAAAGTCAGGGGAAATTTATCTTTAATTTTCACTGGTATATATCTATTGTACAAAATATTAGATATCATATGACACCATCACATGTGTCTATCATATAGTTTTATCACATTTATTCCCTCCCAACACCATTATCCTCTCTTTTCTACCCTTGCCCTTACTTCTGGTCCTTCCGTCTTCCCAAACAGTATGGGAAAACTTTTTAAAGATATTAACATTAATCTAGGGATAGTGGCACAGATGTGGAATCCCAGCACTTAGGAAGCAAAGACAGAAGACTACAAGTTGAAGACCAAACTGGGATGCATTTTTTAATTTAGAAAATGAATTGAGTCAGTCAAATACAAAAACAAAAATAAATAAAGATCATGATAAACATAAAAGGCCATATGTTACTGTTAACTAGGTCAATTAAAAGTAGTTGATGTATGTGTTATTTTTTAGAGTTCTATTACACTTAAGTATTTTGTATACACACACACACACCAAAGTACATGTGTAGAGGTTGGACAACAATTTGGTTGCTATTCCTGAATTGTTCCTCTTTTTTTACCATGTGAGTTCTGGAGCCAAACTCAGGTCATCGGACTTGGCAACAAGCGCCTTTACTGGCTGAGCCATCTTGTCAGTCTTGGTTATGTACACTAAAGGATAGTATACTAATATCTGCCAATCAATCTCATTAAGTAATTTCTTGTCACTTATACGTAATAAGTAACTAAAAGCAAATATGAAGCTAATCAACGGCCAGTTCAAAATTCATATGAGGAAATAGCAAGAGTACAGGGCAAATCAGATATGTGGGAATGTATAACAGTGACAAGGTAATTTTACAGTGATCCTTATAATACTGCTGTGATGGACTTAACTTTCTGCTAAGATTCCTTGCACTCAAACTAATACCCTTTCAAATTAACATACTCCCTGAATAGCATCTGAAAAATAAGCAGACACCTTAATTCGCTTGACTCTAGATCTTTCCCAGAAAATTAAAAGCAATTTCAGTCATTTTGAATCTATATTCCCATTTTAGTTAAATTACAGACTAAAGTAAGACAATTTAGAATGACTTGAACTTCCACTTTTGCTTTGACGGGCAAATTGTTGAAAATAATTAAATAAGAGAATACTCCAATTCCTCCCAGCAGGCAGACGTTTCTATGACACCTCCAGTTCTAACTTTTGATGTGTGCGTTGACACATTGACAGGAATGTCAATTACTGAACTAATAATACAGTTTATTGAAAATGCATGAATGCCTATCTAAAAAAGAAAAGAAACTATTGTTTCCTACTCTATGGTTTTTGTAGCTTTACAGAGGTGATAACGGAAAGATTTTTTCTTCAAAAATCAAGGTAACATCTCAGTCAAAACTGTCAAGAACAGAAAAGGAAAAAAATAAAGAAAAATAGAAATTTGATGTCTTATTTGTATTCTTATAACATATGAACATGAGAAATTAGAATTTTCAATGTATGTTTTTTATAATTTTCAATTCAACAAATGCTATTTTTTACTCTAATACTGAATGATCAAAGATACTGTGAAAACATAACTATTAATTTCCATTCTTTCTTTAAATTTTATTACTTGCAGTACTGAGCAGGCAAGAACTCACTGAAAAAGTAGCATTCAAGAGAAGGAACAGAGAGACAATGTGGCTATCTGGGATAAAAACAAAGACAAGGGACGCGGCAGAGACACCGGTGCGCAGATGTAGGGGATGCGGGATAGTCCAAGCATGAATCAGTAAAGCCCACACTGGGAGCAGATCGACCAACTACAATTAAATCAAGTAGGTTTTTTGAAGAGTAGAAAGAGAAGAGTTATTGTCAAATTCCTTTTATGAAGATACAGTTACCCTGATACCAAAACCACACAAAGACCCAACCAAGAAAGAGAATTACAGGCCTATCTCACTCATGAACATCGACCCAAAAATTCTCAATAAAATACTGGCACAACCGAATCCAAGAACACATTAGAAAAATTATCCATCATGATCAAGCAGGCTTCATCCCAGAGATACAGGGCTGGTTCAACATACGCAAATCTATCAATGTAATCCACCATATAAATAAACTGAAAGAAAAAAACCATATGATCATTTCATTAGATGCTGAAAAAGCATTTGACAAAATTCAACAACACTTTATGATAAAGGTCATGGAGAGATTAGGGATACAAGGGTCATACCTAAATATAATAAAAGCTATTTACAGCAAGCCAACAGCTAACATTAAATTCAACACAGAAAAACTCAAAGCCATCCCACTAAAATCAGGAACATGACAAGGATGTCCACTCTCTCCATACCTCTTCAATATAGTGCTTGAAGTTCTAGCAATAGCAATAAGACAACATAAGGAGATAAAGGGGATTCGTATTGGAAAGGAAGAAGTTAAGCTTTCGATATTTGCAGATGATATGATATTATACATAAGCGACCCCAAAAACTCTACCAAAGAACTCCTACAGCTGATAGACACCTTTGGTAATGTGGCAGGATACAAAATCAACTCCAAAAAATGAGTTGCTCTCCTATACACTAAGGATAAGGAAGCAGAGAGGGAAATCAGAGAAGCATCACCCTTTACGATAGCCACAAATAGCATAAAATATCTTGGGGTAACTTGACCAAGGAAGTGAAAGATCTATTTGACAAGAACTTTAAGTCTTTGAAGAAGGAAATTGAAGAGGACACCAAAAAATGGAAGGACCACCCTTGCTCTTGGATTGGGAAGATAAAATGGCAATTCTACCAAAAGCAATCTATAGATTCAATGCAATCCCCATCAAAATCCCATCAAAATTCTTCACAGATCTGGAGAAGACAATAATCAACTTCATATGGAAAAACAAAAAACCCAGGATAGCCAAAACAATCTTATACAATAAAGGAATTTCTGGAGGCATTACCATTCCTGACTTCAAACTCTATTACAGAGCTACAGTATTGAAAACAGCTTGGTATTGGCATAAAAACAGAGAAGTCGATCAATGGAACCGAACAGAAGACCCTGACTTTAACCCAAAACCTATGAACACCTGATTTTCGATAAAGGAGCTAAAAGTATACAATGGAAAAAAGAGAGCATCTTCAACAAATTGTGCTAGCAAAACTACACGCCAATCTGTAGAAAAATGAAAATAGATCCATATCTATCACCATGCACAAAACTCAAGTCCAAATGGGAAAGACCTCAATATCAGTCCGAACACACTGAACCTTATAGAAGAGAAAGTGGGAAGTACTCTACAAAACATGGGCACAGGAGACCACTTCCTACGTATAACCCCAGCAGCACAGACACTAAGGGCATCATTGAATAAATGGGACCTCCTGAGACTGAGAAATTTCTGTAAAGCAAAAGACACTGTCACTAAGACAAAAAGGCAACCCACTGACTGGGAAATCTTCACCAACCCCGCAACTGACAAAGGTCTGATCTCCAAAATATATAAAGAACTCAAGAAACTAGACCGTAAAAGGCTAATCAACCCAATTATAAAATGGGACACTGAGCTGAACAGAGAATTCTCAACAGAAGAACTTCAAATGGCCAAAAGACACTTAAGGTCATGCTCAACTTCCTTAGCGATCAGGGAAATGCAAATCAAGACAATTTTAAGATACCATCTTACACCTGTCAGATTGGCTAAAATCAAAAACACTAATGATAGCCTTTGCTGGAGAGGTTGTGGAGAAAGGGGTACACTCATCCATTGCTGGTGGGAATGCAAACTTGTGCAACCACTCTGGAAAGCAGTGTGGCGGTTTCTCAGGAAATTCGGGATCAACATACCCCTGGACCCAGCAATACCACTCTTGGGAATATACCCAAGAGAGGCGTTATCATACAACAAAAGTATATGCTCTACTATGTTCATAGCAGCATTGTTTGTAATAGCCAGAACCTGGAAACAACCTAGATGCCCTTCAATGGAAGAATGGATGAAGAAAGTATGAAATATATACATATTAGAGTACTACTTAACAGTAAAAAACAATGACTTCTTGAATTTTGCATACAAATGGACGGAAATAAAAAACACTATCCTGAGTGAGGTAAGCCAGACCCAAATGGAGAAACATGGGATGTTCTCGCTCATATTGGGTTTCTAGCCATAAATAAGGACATTGAGCCTATAATTCGTGATCCTAGAGAAGCTAAATAAGAAGCTTAACCCAAAGAAAAACATATAGGCATCCTCCTGAATACTAACCTTCATCAGGTGATGAAAGGAGACTGAGACAGAGACAGAGACAGAGACAGAGACCCACATTGGAGTACCAGACTGAAATCTCAAGGTCCAAATCAGGAGCAGATGGAGAGAGATTACGAGCAAGGAACTCCTTGAGGGGTGCACCCACACACTGAGACAATGGGGATTTCCTATCGGGAACTCACCAAGGCCAGCTCGCCTGGGTCTGAAAAAGCATGGGATAAAACCGGACTTACATAGCGGACAATGAGGACTACTGAGAACTCAAGAACAATGGCAATGGGTTTTTGATCCTACTGCACATACTGGCTTTGGGGGAGCCTAGGCAGTTTGGATGCTCAACTTACTAGACCTGGATGGAGGTGGGTGGTCCTTGGACTTCCCACAGGGCAGGGAACCCTGATTGCTCTTTGGGCTGACGAGGGAGGGGGACTTGATTGGGGGAGGGGGAGGGAAATGGGAGGCTGTGGCAGGTAGGAGGCAGAAATCTTTAATAAATAAATAAATTTTAAAAAAATAAAAAATAAAAAAATTTTAAAGAAAGAAAGAAAGAAAGAAAGAAAGAAAGAAAGAAAGAAAGAAAGAAAGAGAAAAAAGAAAGACAAGACAAGCAAATGCAAGTTCCACATACCACGGGCAAAGGTATCTGCTGTGCTTGAAGCTAACAATCTATGTTTGATACCTGGAAACCACAAGATAAAAAGAGAACTTCTACATCTTTTCTTCTACAGATTCTGTATGCACTCCAAAACATGTGAGTCACACACAAATGCAAAAAGAAAGACCAACAGACAGACAGAAATATAACAGAGAGCGGAAGGAGGGGAAAAGGAAGGGAGACAGATCGAAACAAAGACAGAGAGATAGAGAGATAATGAATTAATTAAAAATAATACGGAAAAAAATAATACGGGAAAATAGCAAAAGTATATTCTACAAGTGTGAATGTCAGAGGCATATATGGTGAGAAATTAAATCAGAACAGTAAAATATGATTGAGGACTATGGTAAATGAATTTATGCTAAATAAAATGAGATATACTAACATTACTAATTCACCCTCAGAACGGGTCTCCCTGTGTAACCCTGGATGTAATTATTGATCTTATAGAAATTCAAATGCCTCTGCCTCCCGAGTGCTAGGATTTAAGAAATGTGTCACTACTTCAGGCCTAGAAACACCAATACTTCTAAGAGAAGTAATACAACCAATTTCAAAATGATAGTTGATACAAGTAACACAGACTAAAGAAGAATAAAAGATCAGATAGGGCTAAGTACTGCTTAGATTCTTGATTCCCAAATCTCGGGTCTGAGAGTTCCACCTGTTGATAAGGAAATACTGAGGACTTGGCTGTATGATAATCAGTTATTTATAGAACCTGGAAAAAGCTCACTCGACATAACATAAAAGAATGAAACAAACAATTTAGGAGACATGATTCTGGAAACATTACTCTATGGTTCATGTTCAGCACGGAGATATGTGCCCTCTCTGCTACCTCCTAGGAGTATGTGGTGTTGCATGTATAGACAACTTCCTAAACTTTCTAAACAGAATTTTGTGACGTTCCAAAACTCCTAAGATGTTGGCAGACCTATGGTTTGTTAACGAGAATTTGTTCCCACTCTGCTGCTCTAAAAAATTACAACTACTATTGTCAACAATGCTTCAGAAATAATGTTTTTTCATAGTCTCTTCCAATGAAGAAAATTCCTTCCAGTATCAAAAGTAATACTGGTTTGGGATTTTGTTTTCAACATTATCATAAAAATAAACCAGTATTGAGAATGAGCCGAAGTATTCCTTGGAACTTAATTATCAGAGTTCACTATAACAAATCTCTACAAGCAAGGTTTAGTAATTTTTCTAATAGACCAGTCTTCATCTTTCAGATTTTGGTCATTTTCCGAAATCCTGAAATGGTTCTCTCTGACATTATCTGCTATGACTACATTATACTATGATACACGGGTTTGCAAAGCTCTTCCTTAGTCTTCTTCACTAAGTATATTTAAATATCATTTGCCTGAGGAACATACTAAAATATGTCATGGAATCTGCTGTTTTACTAAAATTACCGTTTTCTCTATGTTGTTAACATGCCATGGTTGAAAAGACTTACTCAGGTGGAGTTAAGTGTAAGAAACCTGCTAAGCAGAGCAAACAGCATTTATAAAGACACAGAGAAGCAAGTCAGAAAACCTATGCTTAAGAATTAGGTGTGTGAATTCCTTTCTATTTTTAACTTTCCCTTTTCAAATACAAAGACAGTTAAACCTCTTGTACCCTAAAAATGCCATCAATTGCCCAGAATAACCTAGTATTTCTAGTTCAATCTACTCATCAAATTTCTTGAAAGAATATCTCAAACACTGTTTTCCCCTCCCTCATCTCTATTATTCAATCAAAAACAAGGCTCATTCTCAATACAGTAGAATCACTCTCAAGAAGACCAGGGGACTTTTCAAATACACAAATCCAATGCTCAGGTTTGAATTCTTCTTCCAAAGGACTTCCTGCTCCATTATGACAAGGCAGAGTATTATCTGCTTCAGAATTTCCATTCATGCACCTGCATTGCACTGCCTTCTCCTCCTTAGATTGTTCAGATTATTTTTCTGCAGACCCTTTGGCTGGGGTCTGGACATATTGCTAAAATATCAGTGATCTAATGTCTAATTTGATCCCAACTATTCCATACTGCCACTAAAATAATTTCAGGCCTTATTATTACTTCATGTTATGACTCTCACAAGTTTCTAACTATAAAAGAACTCTCAGTACAAGACTACTTCTAATGACTGAAAAGGTCTACCTTACAGACCACTTCCTAAATATAACCCCAGTAGCACAGACACTGAGAGAAACAATTAATAAATGGGACCTCCTGAAACTGAAAAGCTTCTGTAAGGCAAAGAACACAGTCAACAAGACAAAATGACAGCCTACAGAATGGGAAAAGATCTTCACAAACCCCACATCAGACAAAGGTCTGACCTCCAAAATATACAAAGAAATTGGTCATCAAAAGAACAAATAATCCAATGAAAAAATGGAGTACAGACCTAACCAGAGAAGTCTCAACAGAGGAATCTAAAATGGCTGAAAGACACTTAAGGAAATGTTCAACTTCCTTAGTCATCAGAAAAATGCAAATCAAAACAACTCTGAGATTCTATCTTATACCTGTAAGAGAATGGCCAAGATCAAAAACACTGATGACAACTTATGCTAGAGAGGTTGTGGGGTAAGGGGAACACTTCTGCATTGCTGGTGGGAATCAGGCTGGTATAGCCCCATTGGATGTCAGTGTGGCGATTTGTCAGAAAATTAGGAAACAACCTTCCTCAAGAATCAGCAATACCACTTTTGAGTATATATCCAAAGGATGCTCAATTGTGCCACAAGGACATGTGCTCAACGATGTTCATAGCAGCATTGTTTGCCATAGCCAGAACCTGGAAACAACCTAAATGTACCTCAACTGAAGAATGGATAAGGAAAATGTGGTACATTTACCCAATGGAGTACTACACAGCAGAAAAAAATAACGGCATTTTGAATTTTGCAGGTAAATGGATGGAGCTAGAAAACATCATTTTGAGTGAGGTAGCCCAGACCCAGAAAGACAATTATCACATGTTCTCATCATAAGTGGTTTTAAAACATAAAGCAATAAAAATCAGCCCATAAATAACAATACCAGAGAACCTAGACAACAATGAAGACCCTAAGAGAGACAAACAGGGATCTAATCTACATGGGAACTAGAAAAAGACAAGATCTCCTGAGTAAATTGTGAGCATGGAGACCTTGGGAGAGGGTTGAAGGAAAGGGGAGAGGCAGGGAGTAGAGCAGAGAAAAATGTAGAGCTCAAAAAATAAAGTCTACTTTACTATTCATAATAAAATTAAAATAAATCTTCAAGACCCTCACCTACAAACCTACTCTTCCTCCTGCATTCCCCTTTTACAAGATCATCCAATCACTACATAAACTATAAACAAATGTGAAGCCTTTGATTGCTGCTCGCTCCTGCCTTTTCTGCTGTAATTGGTTCATTTACAAACTTCCTTAATTAAAATTTTCCACCTCCTCCCCGCCTCCTATTTCCCTCTCTCTCTACTCCCACTCCTCTCCCCCTCCCTCTTCAGTCCTAAGAGCAGTCAGGGTTCCCTGCCCTGTGGAAGTCAAAGGTCCTCCCCCCTCCATCCAGGTCTAGGAAGGTGAACATCCAAACAGGCTAGGCTCCCACAAAGCCAGTACTTGCAGTAGGATCAAAACCCCGTGCCACTGTCCTTGGCTTCTCATCAGCCCTCATTGTCCACCATGTTCAGAGAGTCCAGTTTTATCCCATGCTTTTTCAGTCCCAGTCCAGCTGGCCTTGGTAAGCTCCCAATAGATCAGCAGCACTGTCTCAGTGGGTGGGTGCACCCCTCGCAGTCCTGACTTCCTTGCTCATGTTCTCCCTCCTTCTGCTCCTCATTTGGACCTTGGGAGCTCAGTCCGGTGCTCCAATGTGGGTCTCTGTCCCTATCTCCATCCATCGCCAGATGAAGATTCTATGGTGATATGCAAGAGATGCCCTATCATATTACAAAAGCATTTGTTCAACTATGTTCATAGCAGCATTATTTGTAATAGCCAGAACCTGGAAACAACCTAGATGCCCTTCAGTGGAAGAATGGATGAAGAAAGTATGAAATATATATATATTAGAGTACTACTCAGTGGTAAAAAAACAATGACATCTTGAATTTTGCATGCAAATGGATGGAAATAGAAAACACTATACTGAGTGAGGTATCCCAGACCCAAAAAGAGGAACATGGGATGTACTCACTCATAATTGGTTTCTAGCCATAAATAAAGGACATTGAGCCTATAATTTGTGATCCTAGAGAAGCTAAATAAGAAGGTGAACCCAAAGAAAAACATAATAGTTATCCTCCTGGATATTGGAAGTAGACAAGATTGTCGGGCAAAAATTGGGAACTTGGGGGTGGGCTGGGATAGGGTAAGGGGAAATGGGGAGAGAAAAGTGAGAAGGGGAGGATGGGGAGAGCTTGGGGGAATGGGATGGTTGGGATAAAGGAAGGGTGGATATGGGAGCAGGGAAGTATATATCTTAATTAAGGGAGCAATTTTAGGGTTGGCAAGAGACTTGACTCTAGAGGGGTTCCCAGGTGTCCAGGGAGATGTCTCCAGCTAGTTCCTTGGGCAGCTGAGGAGAGGGAGCCTGAAATTGCCCTATCCTATAGCCATACTGATAAACTTCCTTAATTTTAACTCTAAATTACTCCTAAATCTATTTTGTTCCTGTTTCTTCCATTTCCATGTGGTTACTTTTATGCAGCTCTATCAAGACAGTTCTTAAAAATGGGTACATAAAAATTAACCTCAAGAAAAATATAGTTTTCCCCTCAAGTGAAAAGATGAATGATTCCAATGCTTTCAGTCACCCTAACATCATGGTAGTTGATGTTTCCAAATATGATGAAAGACCATAAATAATAAGGTAGTGTTTCGTATTAGGTTGTGTTATATTTTCCTGTGTAGAGTGTACAATTTTAGACAAACCTGGATAATCTAAATACTGCTATCTAGAAAATACTAGATGATATATCTAGAATAATATTTAAATGTTTAAAATGTTACCTTTCAAGAAATGAAAAGTGGCATTCTAGCTATGTGGTGTTTTAAAGATGAATGCATAATTCATGCTTTATGAACTCCCATGGGCTTCAGGGTAAGATGGCACAGGCTTTCCTGGGTTACACCCAAATAACTTACCACTTAATTCATGCTACTTAGCCTTCAAAATTAGAAGTAAGAAGTTCTTTACTAAATAAACAGAATTACTAACTTGTATAAGGAGTTCTTAATGAATATTAATTTTGTTTTGTTCTGATTTGATCATTGCTTTTTACATTTCTAAAGGTAATGGCATTTTGTTATGATAGTACTTGAAATGTGGTGTTCTAATAACTTTCTTGTAAACAAAATAGGGGAACCTACTATAGAAGTAAACCCTATAATTGCTGGATCACTATGGACATGGTATTGTATAATCCACAGTCAGAAAATTAAAGGCACTACAGTTTATCTCTTCAAACATACTGTTTGGTGTAGGTCAGTCCTTATCAAAAAGACATGTAAGCAACTACATGGACAAAAAAATGTGAAGAACTATTGTTTTTGCCAACAAACAGTATCATTTTGAAAACTATGGTCCTTGGAGCCACTGCAGATTGTCAGTTCGATGTAGTCCAACTTTCATATGACATGTTCAAACTACACAAAATTTTTCATTAGAAACTTTAAATTTGTGTAACTAGACATTTGATACAAAGAACAAATAATCATATAAAAACAAAGAACTCATTTTGATGGTCTTGATGAAAACTTAGTATAGCTACTTTGGAATGCTGGTTTCTTATGTAGATATATAATGTTTAATATATAGTCAGCCTACTAGTAGGTTTTTACCCAAAAATGTATATATTCATCAGGTATATTTATTATTTATAGGTAATATAGATATTAAATAAGTATATTTAAAATGTATAATAATGTGTAATATATTAGTAATATATTATACATAATAAACAATACTGTTTTCTATTGTTATTTAAGTAGCATTCACACTTGAGTTGTAGAACATTATGAGACCAAGCTTGCTATGAGTGAAAGCTTCTTCCATGCTGGCTAACTTTCATAGTATCAGAAGGTGCCTCTTCAAGCTGCTGTGCAAGAAATCATTTACTTTCTGTTATGCTTTCTCTGCTTGCCTTTTGATGCACAATGATTTCACATAAACAAAAATAATTTCATATAAATGTTCATTATATTCTTTATAACATCTAACTGGTCCAGTAACTCAAATGTGTCTTAACTGGTAATGGGTTACTACTTGGCACAACTATATCACTATTATTCAGACAAGAAAAGTATAAAATACTAATGCTGTAATATGCATCAATGAGGACTTTGTCAAAACTATTAGGCCAAGAAAAGGAAGACACATATGAAAGACAGTATTTTTATAACTCTATTCACATTAATCTCCTAGACAAGGGGAAAAAACAAAAAAACAAAAAACAAAAAATGCAAATTATTGGTTGCCAGGGGGTAGGGTAAGGAGAAACAAGAAGTGACTTCTTAGATAATAGCTTTTACTTCTTGGATGATGGAAATTTTTGAAAGTAAAAAGATGTTATCTAAACAATGTTAACATATTATATGCTTTTAAATGATTAGTTTTCTTATGGACAAAATTGCCTTAGATCTAAAATGATGCTTATAAATTTAGTTACTTGTTTAATTTGACAGACTGGTTTACTAGAATCAAACAGACTGGGTTCAAATATCAGCACTGCCCCATGCAGCTGAGTGACATAAGCAAGTGGCTTCTGTTCTAATTAATATATAAGCCGGGCGGTGGTGGCGCACGCCTTTAATCCCAGTACTCAGGAGGCAGAGGCAGGCAGATCTCTGTGAGTTAGAGGCCAACCTAGTCTACAAGAGCTAGATCCAGAACAGGCTCCAAAGCTACAGAGAAACCCTGTCTCGGAAAATATATATATATTATTTTTAAAAAGGAAAAAATAAATGTACTATTAACAAATCCCATACTAGAGGCAATCGTAAAAGCTTAAAGCTAAGATCTGTCATTTTAGCCGTAGTTTGTTATCAAGAGAACTGTGCCCATAGTCAGATGACATAAGAGTCTTTTAAGCATCTCTCACCAGAATTCATATAGTAAATAGAACAAATACTGTGCTATTTCAGAAGTAAGTGGTAAAGAATATAGAAACAACAAAAACAGGTTGAAACTGAAAAGTGTCAAAGATAAGCAGAATATATTACAGAAATTCTAAAAATACTTCAGAGAATTTGTAAATTCTCATTAAATACTTCACAAATATTTGAAATCAAATAGGAAGCAAATTAGCAGAGCAATATTACCAAGTTTAAATAGTGGCTTAATAATGCTTAGGCACTGGGGACTGCGCAACCAAAAAAAAGAACCAAATGGACCAAATCTCCTTCTGCATGTCAAAGAATCTAAAATAAGTGTGTCAGGAACTAGGAACAACTATCAATCACCAAACTGCCCAGATTGAGGACGTGTATATGCACACACACACACACACACACACACACACACACACACACACACACGTACACTCCACTTTTGAACACACTTAAGTTCTTACCCTCTTCTGCTTCATCCTCCTGGGGTGACATTGGCCCCCCTCCACTAGTAGGAGTGACTGGCTCTTCTTTGTCAGACTCTCTGTGAAGACTCACCACTTCATATATTGCATCTCCAGCACTGCTATGGCCTTTTCCCTCAGACTGATAAAGATAAAATCATATATCTGAATATTAGAAATAAGTGAGCTAGACCTGGGAGATGTTAGGGGAGGGGAAGGGATATGTATGTGTGTATATATGTATACATATATACACACATACATATATATGGGATAAATAGTATAACAATAGTTCATTAAAAACAACTAAAATGAAGAACTACATATCACATTTATCTAAACCATGTAGAATTTGAAAGATTTTTAGTACATTGTCCTTGGCATAATTTAAGTGAATGATTTGCCTATGATTTTTTTTCCAGTGCTGAGATGTGTACATGTTGGTAAGCTTCTAGCATTATATACCAAACTCAACTTACTAACCATTTTGATACAATTCAATTATTCTTCAAGACATCAAAAGTTTTAGGACAGACAGCAAACGATGTCTGATTATTGGCTATCTCATGCTGAGAAAGAAATAACAGCTAGACTCACCAACTAATGACTGTAACTCTATGTAACCACTTTCTTTTCCGAGTCTAGGCTTGGGATCTAAACTCAAGTCTGCATGCTTGCTTAGAAGCATACTACCAATTGCACCATGGTGGTGAATATCTGTAATCCTAACACTTGGGAACTGGAGACAAGGGGATCAAGAGTTCAGGTTCAAAGCCAGGCTCAGTTACATGGAGCCTGTCTTTAAAAAAAAAAATCCAAAGAGGAATGTTTAAATTAGAATACATTTCAAACTGAATTAAAAATGGAAACATGGCAAATCATACTAGTGAGTAACATCTAAACCTAAACACAGTATACAGGGAGATTTACTACAGTTATGATTACTTAGAAAAGATCATCATGGTTACTGTGAATACATGATAGAGCAAAGTGATTCACCTCGTGCCACATATGAGGCAGAAAAACAGCAACACACGAAGGAATGAGGGACAAGAAAAATTATATCACCATCTGGGGCCAATCCTTCAATGTCTAAACCATAGACTAATATCCTTCATAAAAATATACAAAAATCTCAACTATGTATTAGCAAATCTTGGATGGGATTGCAGTTCAGTGGCAGAGTACCTATCTAGCATTCACAAGTCCCAGGGAACAATCTGTAACAACATACAACAATATATCTACATTAGCAAATCAAAATCAGCTATTTGCCAGTTTACTGAAGGAAAATTATCATCCACAATCTGACTCAGCTATGGATGTTGTGTGCAATAATACTGACAAGTTGGCCAAATGAGCCCATGGGTACAACAGTGGCTAGTCTGTTCATAGGGTAACCAACCACTTTCTAACACATTTGTCATCTGGTCCAAGGAGAGGATTCAAATCTGATCCCACAAACAAGGTCAAAAGTTCACAACTGACGGGGTTATAAGTCACAGTAGGAAAGCTATTGCAGCTCTTTTATTAAATGGACATGACATGATTTTCATATTGCTTTCTAAATAACTGTACCCACAAACTAGTACTATTGTCTGTCAGCTATGGTAAGAATAGCTCTTAATTAATATGCCTTAGTCAGCAGTGACCTCAGAGTCTCATTAAGTGTTCAAAGTACTAAAATTAAATGACTTTTGAATGCCCAGCTATAAATGAGATAACCCATCCAAGGCTCAGGAACAACATAGAAGAAGAGACAGAAAAATAATTAAGAACTAGGATTAGGGTGTGGAATGGTACACTAACTTTTGGGCATGACATGGCTATAGCCATGAACTAAGAACAGCTGTGATTACATGTACAAAATTGAACCAGAAAACACCCTGTGATAGAAGAGTCAGGGCCCAGACATCCCTAAAGATTTCTATGCATTTAAAGACTGATAGAGAATGAGAGATAATTTGTTCAAAAGCTTAGTCACCAGTGAGATGCCCATATACCTGCAAACAACCCCAGAGAAAAAAAGTGGGGCTAGTTGAGAAGAGGAAAAGAATTGATGTAAGTAGGAAGAGGACAAGAAAGGATAAAGGGGGAGGGGACATGATTGTGATCAAAATATGTTATGTACATGTATGAAAATATCACATTGAAACTCACTATTATGTATGCCAATAAATACACATACTATTAATGTTATATAATAATTATACAGTAGGGATATTAACTATTAATATGATAAATGTTTAAAATGTTATTTATCCACAGAAATATATAGCAAATTTAATTAAATTTATTATACATTTGCATAGAAGTCAAATTACTAATTTTATATTAATATATGTGAATAAAATAGGAATTATCTGGGAAATGCAAAGCTAGTTCAACATTAGGAGAAAAAAAGAAGTCAATGTACTCCATAATATTAACAAATTAAAAAATGAAAGACCCCAGGATCATATCAACTGATGCAAAATATGAAAATTCAGAATTCATCCATGTTTTTAAAATACCTTCAACAAACTAGAAATATAACACAGTTTTCTCATCCTAAAGAGAACCAGTAGAAGGCTTATACCTAACTTCAAAATTAGCAGGAAGGGACTGAGTGCTTTCCTATTGAGTTGGAGAACAAAACAAGAATGCTCATTATTCACCCACTACTAGACAAAATCTGGTTTTGAGTTGCTTGTTTATTTTTTTAAAAAAAAGTACTGGCGAGGACTTCATCAGATAGGATGTTAATACTGCAATTATCCTGATGTGGGATTCCCCTCTGTATACTGTGAATACCATTGGTTAATAAAGACAGCCTTGGTCTGCTGATAGAGAAGAAGTTAGGTAGGCAGGGAAAACTAAAGGGCATGATGGGAGAAAGGAGGCAAAACCAGAGAGAAGCCATGTAGCCTGCTGGACACAGACACCAGAACTTTACCTGGTAAGACACAGCCTCATTGTGATACAGTTTCTTAGAAATGGGTTAAATTAAGATGTAAGAGTTAGCAAATAAGAAGCTAGAGCTAATGGGCCAAGCAGTGATTTAAATAATATAGTTTCTGTGTGATTATTTAGGGGCTGAGCAGCCAGGAATCAACAAGTGGCCTCCTTACAACATTATCCTTCTTAGACATCAACAATTTTTTTCTACAAAGGGCAATACAAGAAATACTTTAGACTTTACAAGTCACAACTGTTCAACTCTGCTGCTGCAATGGAGAAGTGCACTCAGTTTTCTATACAAATCTACTGTTGTGAACCTAAATACTGTACTCAGCAAGTAAGTTTCAAATGAGATACTTTTACTAATATGATTTTGTTTTAAATAGTCATACATTATTAGACAACTAAAATTTAATCTGTATTTATGAAAAAACTGTATATCAGGGTTCCTGATTCATGAAAGAGTCTGCGAGACATTCTGCAGGACACAGCAGATAGTGACTGAACTGCCTTTGAAATTTCCTGCTTCATGGAAAAAGTCTGCTGGATACTATGGGCCTGTAGGCCGAAGATGGATGCCCCAACGGTACAGAGGAACTTTGGGTGACTGTCTAGGCAGCGAGATGTTTCTATCACTTCTAGAGTTTTGGAAGTTTCTTATTTCTTGTTTGCTTAGGTAATATTATATCCTTCTGGAGTTTTTGGTGGAGTTGAAGAATAGATAGATAGTTGTAGTTGGACGCCACTCTGTTGAAATAGGAGCGGTAGGCTGCTTCCCGCCACCCGGCTAGCTTTACCCAAAATAATTACATGGAAACTGTATTCTTTTAAACACTGCTTGGCCCATTATATCTAGCCTCTTCTCCGCTAACTCTCGCACCTGGACTAGCCCATTTCTAATAATGTGTGTAATACCCCAAGGTGTGCTTACCGGGAAGATTCTAGCCTACATCTATCCTGGGTCGGAGCTTCATCGCATCTGCTCTGAGAGGAGCTGCATGACGTTTGAGCTCACTTCCTCTTCCTCCCAGCATTCTGTTCTGTTTACTCCATCCACCTATGTTCTAACCTATCAGGGCAAGCAGTTTCTTTATTGATTAACCAATGAAATCAATAGATTGATATATGACACTCCCACATCATTCATGATCGTTGGGGTAGGATTCAGAAGCAAGATTTATTTTCAAAGGATCACGCAATGCTGGTGCAGAGCTAAACTGCAAACCTCTATCTACAAACCAGCCTTCTAACCTGTGAGTCACTATCCTACACAGAATCATGTAAATGATGTACAGGTCATAAAAAAATGTGGCTATAGTAAAAGGTTTTTAAATGTGCAACAACTTAATTCAAAAGCAAACATGCAGTAAAACCCAAGGTTTTCTGGCAGAAAAATTCCCACTATTACATCACATAACTACAATGAAGCCCTGGCTCTGAATACAACATGTCCATTCTGCATTGCACATGCCATCATGTCACACATATCAATTACTGCCTGAAAAACAATAGCTCACATTTCTGACTGTCAAATATTATGAATAGTACTTTACTACACATATGTCTGAAAACATACTTTACAAAAAATAAAGATCTTTCACTTTTTCCTACCATCATTCCTCAGCATGTTACTCTATCAAGCTAGTATACTTTGGATTATATTGCATTGCACCACTTGTTTTTAAAATTATTATTTGAGTTAATAATTGAGATTTATCTTTTTTTTAAATTCTATGAATTTTGCTTGGACTTAGAGAGCATTTCCAAAATTTCTGAAATGGCCTTAACTATACTTTGCCATTTTGTACTTTATGATGCAAAGCACCATTCTCAGAATTGATTATAAAATCAAAATACCAATCAATTTCGAAAGACTTTGAAGATGCTCTGCATTCTGTAGTATCAACTATTCACCTAACAGTTCATTCTTTATACAAAAAAAAGCACATGTTTCTTATTAACATGTAGATTGTTTATATTTCAAAGAATTGTTGTTATGTAATGAATTTATGAATGATTTATTATTGTAAATGTTTTATTTCTATACTTATTTTAAATATCTATACACCTATTTAGTACACAAATTTCTCATACAAAAAGGAATCCTGAGTGGGAAAAAGCTAAGAAATTCTGATATACAAGATCCCGTGTTTAACAAAAATTGTCTGTATAAATAGGGAATTTGTTTCCAAGGAGGTTTTATTTGCCTATTCATAAGACAAATAAGAATTATACTATAAATAGAAATGCTAAGTCAGCAAAACAAACAAAAATACATCCTATATCTTATCTTTCCATAGCTTGTTAATTTTCAGCTTTCAGCAGAAAGAATTCTTATCATTATTATTCAGTTTCTCTTAGTTATTGAGCATATTTATATAAATAGGTATAAATTGAAAAGCATCTTCAATGGTAATTTTCATTTTATTCATTTTAATCTATTTCTATTTCCTCTAATTCACATAGAAAGTAATGTGTTTTATTGTGACATTTTAACATATGCCACCACACTTTGTCCCTATTCATGCCCCTCTTATAATGCATTCCCCAACCTCATGCTCCCCTCTTGCTGCCTCCCCTTCCAAAAACAGTCCTCGCTTCTAACTTCATGCCATATGTGTTTCATTTCTGTTTATCCGTTTTAACACTAGCAGTTCTTAGTTTCCAACCTAACAAAAAGTCAGACACCCAAAAGAGAAGAGATTTTTGAGTAATTAGGTATCCTGGACCCCACCCCCAATTCCAATGGGATATATTTTCTTTTTTTTTTCAATTTAAGTCTTTTTTTTAAGGTTTATTTATTGTGTATACAATGTTTTGTCTGCGTTGTTTGCCTGCAGACCAGAAGAGGGCATCAGATCTGTAAGATGGTTGTGAGCCACCATGTGGTTGCTGGGAATTGAACTCAGGACCTCTGGAAGAACAGCTAGTGCTCTTAACCTCTGAGCCATCTGATATATTTTCTTTATAAGGTAATAGGTAGAGAAAATGTATTAGTTACTTTCCTAGTGACAACAAAAGAAATGTCTGATCAATACAACTTAAGCGTGAAGGGGGCACACAACAGGGACCTCATAGTTTAAGGGCACAATCCATCAAGTAGAAAAGGCATGGTAGCAGTAAAGTGAGGTAGCAGCTCACACTGCAGCCTGTCAGCAGACAAAGGATGATGAATGCTTGTGTTCAGCATGACTTCTCTCTTTAATTCAGGTATGAGACCCAAGCCCATAAAATGGCACCACCCACAAAGTCAGATTAACCAGGAGTACATTCAGGACTGTTTACTAAAGAATGCAACATTATATTGAACTCTGGTTTCCTTCACAGAATCAAGGATTATGCTCTCTGCGGTAACATATATCAAGCCATCTCTACATTCATATCTTCAGGGGATGTTCTTCACTCACTTTATTTTAAAACACTTTTCCATTTGTTCATCTAAAATGGTCAGAGGGTTAGGGATTGTTAGGGGCAAGTGTCAATGCTCAGATGCTTAGCTTACAGCTGTCAAGTTCTCTATAGCCACTGCTCAGCTGCAGCTGCCACCACCCTAAGGTACGCCAGTAAATCAGACCAGGCCTATAAGACAGAGCAGAGGAAGAGCAAGGATGAGATCTGGGGGTCACACCACTTATAACACTAGAGACAAACTGTAGACACCCAAGAAGAATCAAAGAAGATAGCAATAGCTACCATAGTTGGGTTGTTTGTTGCTATTCTGTTAAAAGTCTATGCTCTGAAGCACTGCCTGGCAGATCTACCAGGTTACGCTGAGATATATACTAGACTGGAACTGGAGTTACCATGCCTGCGGCCCTCGAATACAGGCTGTAATCATCATTACTGCTTCTCTGCCGTCCCTTAGAGGTGCTGGAAGCCAGAACATTGACATCATAATCTCCACAAATGCCATGGGAGCTATCAATTGGAGGCTATGTCAGTGGCCGATTCAGGTTGTCATGACCCCAGCGGAGTGTAGTAATAGGAGCGGCGGAGCTGCGTCCCCAGCACCCCAGCTGCTTGGCTAGCTTATGCCCCAAAATAATTACATGGACACTGTATTCTTTTAAACACTGCTTGGCCCATTAGCTCTAGCCCTTACTGGCTAATTCTGATATCCCGATCAACCCATTTCTAATAAACTGTAGCACCGGTCTTACCGGGAAGATTCTAGCCTACGTCCATCTGGGTCGGAGCTTCATCGCGTGTGTCTGCCTGGGAGCCGGGAGCAAGGCATCTCTGCTCCAGAGAGCAGAGCTGTCAAGTCTTAGCTCACTTCCTCTTCCTCCCAGCATTCTGTTCTGTTTACTCCTCCCACCAACCTAGTGATATAACCTCTATAATAGCTGCAGAGAAAACTTTGTTCTGATGTCACAGCTGGTATGGTCATTAAAAATATTTCACTAGGGTACTACTTATGACTACTCCAGACACACTCCACAATGCTGCAACCACTTTAGATGTCCCTATTCCCGTTTCTGAGAAACACCTCTCTCACCACTGACAGTCAGAACAGACAAGCCCAGTATGCCTGTGATGTAGGAGGTCCTTCTGTATTTGTGTTGCTTTCATTGGTTATTAAAGAAACTGCCTTGGCCTAGTTGATAGGACAGAACTCAGGCAGGGAAGACAGAACAGAATGCTGGGAAGAAGAGCAGAGACAGGCAAACGTCATGAATCTCTGGCCTGAGATGGACGTAGGTTAGAATCTTGCCGGTAAACCACAGTCACGTGGTGATACACAGATTTAATAGAAATGGGTTAATCAAGATGTGAGCGCCAATAAGAGGCTAGAGCTAATGGGCCAGGAAGCAATTTAATTAATACAATTTCTGTGTGGTTATTTCGGGAGTTAAGCTACCCAGGTGGCTAAAAAAGCAAGCCCACTCCTCCTCGTTACAGCCTGTGAAGACTGCCAAGCAATGCAGAAAGTCTGTGTTACCAGTCAGAAAACGACATGTATTTTGGACTGCTCTTTTCAACTACATATGCAGATTTCTTCACTTTTTTTCAGGCCAGGCTAGAAAATCTATGCTCTATTCTGTGCTATGTGCTATAGCATCGGCCCTAATAAAGCCTTCCTGGAATGATTTTACTGCCAACTGTCTGTTTGCTTGCTTGCTTGCTTGCTTGCTTGCTTGCTTGCTTGTACCAGGGTCTCAAATAGACCAGGCAGACCTATTGCATGCTATGTACTCAAGAATGATGTTGAACTCCTAATCCTCCCTCCTGCATCTACCACATGAGTGCTGGGATTATGGGCATATGGCATCATGCTTGGTTTAAGTTATGGCATGGTTCAAACCCATGGTTTCCAGCTTCCTCTAAAGAGCTAGACCTATTAAGAAATATCCAATCCAGAATTCATCATTTGTACCTCAAGTAGAGTGAGTTGATCTGATGACATTACTACCAAGAGCTACAGGCCTAGAAAATGCCTACTATCCAGAGACCTGCTAAAGCTACCAAAATCTGAGATGGTTGGGATGGCTAAAGAAAAGCTGCTGGAGAAGCTCTAGAACTTCAGCAGTTTCTAATCCAGCAATGGAGAGCTGCTAAAAGTTTCTGGTAGCCACTGACTCCAGCTACTGAGTGTTTGCTTGGAGGTCTTGCCAAGAGCAGCTAGGAAAACAGTTAGTGCCTGTCAGCTGCTGAGAACTTTTGGTCAGGGCTATAATACTACATTTCCTTTTCATGATATCTAAGTTAAATTGAGCCAAAGAATCCTCAGCCAATATGTCAGCAATCAGACAGAGATATAAAGAAAATACAGGTTATTTTAACATTAAATCTACACTTAGGACAGAGCCTATATCAATTAATGTCACCAAGGAGACACTTATTATTTGGTGAATGAATGAGAAAATAACCAAACAACACTATGTGGTAGATACTATCATGACTTTACAAATAAAGAAATAACAGTTTATAAACACAACCAAATGACAGAATACCTAGTTTCATACCTACTATCAAATTATTATCATTTCCACTTATTGTCATGTTATAGTCTAAAAAGTGATGATGAAATCAGCTAAACCCTGGAATCACCAACACATAAATTCCTTCATTAACGAAGATGACTATCAGGAAAAGTCCAGATCTTATGCTGACGATCCTTAACATTTAGAATGGGCTTTTCAAGATGAGACAAGAGGAAATGAAGCCAGTTTCTCCAGCCAATGATATTGCAAACTCAAAATCTCCAGAGCATGTGCTATACATAAAAAAAAACATCTTCTGTATAGGGGCACCCACCAATCACCAAAACATTTCTCCATAATTCCTCAGACACAGATAGGGCAAGCCAACTTGAACTTATAGGCCTTGTTCTCATTGATGGCTAAATGTGTGATAAAGCTTTTACTTTAACATTTTCAAATTTAATTTTTTATTTTCTTTAGAAGATCATAGATAAGAGCTGTATTGACAACATTTCCACATCTGCCTCTTCTCCCTCCAATTCATCAATATATATTCACACAAATTCATAAATACATATTCACACTACTGAGTGCATCCAGTGTTGCTTATATATACATGTGTTTAGGGCTGACCACTTGAGACTGGATAAAACAACAAGGATCTCATTCCTGGAGAAAAAATGTATCTGCCTTTCTCAGCAATCCCTGATTGCCTGATAAAAAAAAAAAAATTTTTTTTTGGACTTTCAAGGCAGGGTTTTTCCGTAGCTTTTTGGTTCCTGTCCTGGAGCTAGCTCTTGTAGACCAGGCTGGCCTCGAACTCACAGAGATCCGCCTGCCTCTGCCTCCCAAGTTCTGGGATTAAAGGCATGCGCCACGACTGCCCAGCCATAAAATTTTTTAATTTAAAAAAACCCAGTACCATAGTATGCCTTCTATTAATTCTGAAAAGGGAGTCTTTGCTTGGTCACAATAACAGAGCTCAGTGAGGTAGAATAAACCTGCAATTCCAGCTATTCAGGAAGCATTATAATGTAGAAGAATTGCAATGTTTGAGGCTAGCCTAGTATCTTAATAAGAGTCACCTATTCAAAATCTTAAAAAACTAAAACTTAAACTTTACAAAACCACCAATATACATATTATCTTCATTGTGAACACAGGCTCTAGTCTAAGTTTCTACAAGGCTCATAGAAAATGGCATATATTTCCTCAAAGGAGCTTCTCCTATCCCCTATGTCATTTTACTGCTGTGGGTCTCTACAGCCCTAGAGCACAGTACTGGATATTTTTTTCATCTTCATGTGTCATATGCATAGATATATATAATATCTATATATTTCCTTATTACTAACACGGAGATTCAGTAGAATTTGGAGTTTAGTTTAAACACTATACCATTATTGTAGATACTATACCACATATATCAAAAGTAATCTGTCCTTCAGTTACTCTATGACAGTCGCTGAATTATCTTCACTGGTGCTCACTAATCCCAATGTCATAAAGGTCTTTAGTAATACTATTAACCCATAGGCTAACTTTAAAGTAAGGAAACTTTGCTTTCCTTACTAAAGTTTCCTTAATTTATAGTTAGAGAGAAGGATTCCTGGCAGGCTTAGTTTTTAGGGTTTTTTTTTTTTTCGAGACAAGGTTTCTCTGTAGCTTTGGTGCCCACCCCGGAACTAGCTCTTGTAGACCAGGCTGGCCTCAAACTCACAGAGATCTGCCTGCCTCTGCCTCCCGAGTGCTGGGATTAAAGGCGTGCACCACCAACGCCCGGCTCAGGCTTAGTTTTTATTGTCTATTGTGGAGAAGCCCATCTGCTCCACTATATATATACTTTATATTTAAAGTATTTTAAATATTTATATTTATATATACTTTATATTTAAGCTCTAAGTGTTTATTTCATCTGTTTAAATCCAAAACATATGACATAAAACAACACATATAATGAGAGGTAATTCTTTTCACAGTCATTATAAAATTCAGAATATCACTTCGAGACAGATGTTCCAATAAATAAATGCAATTCATTTATTATTAGAGTTGAAACTCTCCATAATAAACATAATAAAAAGCAGTATGTTTTTCAGAACATTTGTTCTGAAATATGACATCAGATATGCTAACAGATATTATTTCAATTATTCAAACTTTACTGGTTTTATTTATGAAATGCCAATCTAGAGCTGAGAAGAGAGTCACTCATGCCTGTAATCTCAACATTTTGGAAACTGAGGCAGGCAGACTGCCATCAAGTTTGAGGTCACTCTGGGCTACAAAGTGAGTCCCAGGACAGTTGGGAGCTACAGAGTGAAATCCTCTCTCACAAAACAGGAAGAGACAGAGAGGTAGAGTGAAGAGAAATTTGCATTTGTTTTATAAATGTTATCCTGGTATCAATGTTATTTCATAAATGACTGTATTATATTGCTATTACTTTAAGGTTAATATCATAAGAGCATCTCTTTTATAACAGTTTTTCTGCTTTTTGTTTATTTTTGTTTGTTTTCTCTTTTGTACCTGCCTCGGACTGTCCCTTGTAATCACATATCTCCAGAATAAGAAAGAATTCGAAAGCCATCCGTTTTCAGGATTGCTGACTCAGCTACCTTTTAAGAATTAAACTATTTTATAGAAACCTCACCAAACTACCCAAATCACCTATTTTTTCTGGCAGACTATATCATCAAATGTGCCTAACTATGAAACAAAACCAATTAATTCACTTGCATTTTGCAAGTTTCTATCTCTATGTGCCTGTTCTTTCACGCCTAAAAACAAGTCTGTTTCCATCTATTTTACAGCATTTACAGTGCTTGTTTACCATGTCAAAAGTCTTGGAATGAATCTCCATCATCACTTAAAACCAGATATGATATCACACACCTGCAACCCCAGTAGTTGTAAGATAGATCAAAAAAATCTAAGAACATCTTCATCTACATAATGAGTTTGAGGCCAGCCTGAGCTTCCATATCTTGCCTTAAAAACAAAAACAAAAGAAATTGATTCTATACATTTGACACTACAAAAAGCATAAATCACTTTCATAGGCAGCAATTATCTTTAATAAAAGAACAGATTTCCAAATGTTGAGAATGTACTAGAAGCTGGGGAGAGAATTCAGTTGGTAAACCACCATGAAATCATTAGGACCTTGATCTGATCTCCAGCACCCAGCACCCACATTAAAATGGTGAGTAGGATACTGTACAAGTGTAATCCCAGTGCTGTGGAGATGGAGATAGGAGGCTCCCTGGAAAATCCTAGCTGGCCAACATACTGAATTGGCAAGCTCCAAATTCAGCTTGTCTCGAAAATGGAAGTAGAAGTACCTAAGGACAACACCTGAACTAGACACTAGCCTCAACATACACACACTTATTCCCTATATGCATGAACATGCACATAAAAGCATGCATGCTCTCAACAAAATATTGAACAAGCAATAAGATAGGCAAAATTCCAACATTAAACATCACTTACATTATATATATATCACTATATTCAAACAGACTTGCTGTCATACTGTCTTTTAGAAGTAACAAGCCTACTGGTTTCATTTGTTAAATTTTCAGTATATTGAAAGAATCTACTTGCTAGACAGGGAGCAGAGGGGACTGTATCTCTGTTGTAGGCCACATGGTAATGTTTTAGTAAACTCAACATAAAGAAAAAAGAACGGTAACAGAAGGAGAAGAAAAAAGCAAAGATAAAAATTGCATGCTTGTTTGGGGGTGTGGTTTGTGTGTCTGCTGTATGTCTGTGCATATATGTGTCTGTATATCTGTGTATTGAAAGCCTTAAAGTTCTTGTCAAATAGATCTTTCACTTCCTTGGTTAGTGTAACCCCACGATACTTTATGCTATTTGTGGCTATCGTGAAAGGTGAAGTTTCTCTGATTTCCCTCTCTGCTTCTTTGTCCTTTGTGTATAGAAGGGCTACTGATTTTTTTGAGTTGATCTTGTATCCTGCCACATCACTGAAGGTTTCATTAGTGGACTCTAGCCATAAACAAAGGACATTAAGCCTATAGTTCACAAGCCTAGAGAAGCCAAATAACAAGGTGAACCCAAAGAAAAACATACATAGATCCTCTTGGAAATTGGAAGCAAACAAGATTGCCGAACAAAAGTTGGAAGCACGAGGGTGGGGATGGGGGAAGGGGAGAGGGGGAGATAGAAGGGAAAAGGGAAAGACTGGAGAGAGCTTGGGGGAGTGGGAGGGTGGAGATGGAGGAAGGGCAGATATAGGAGCAAGGAAGAAGATATCTACATTAAGGGAGCCATTTTAGGGTTGGCAAGAAACTTGGCTCTAGAGGGGATCCCAGGTATCCATGGGGATGTCCCCAGCTAGGTCCTTGGGCAGCAGAGTAGAGGGTGCCTGAACTGGCCTTGCCCCACTATCACACTGATGATTATCTTGAATATCATCATAGTCTTTGTCCTGCGAAGGATGGAGATAGAGACAAAGTCACTCATTAGAGCAACGGACTGACCTCCCAAGGTCCAGTTGAAGAGCAGAAGGAGGGAGAAGATGAGCAAGGAAGTCTGGACTGCGAGGTGTTGGTCTACCCACTGAGACAGTGTGCCTGATCTAATGGGAGCTCATCAAATCCAGCTGGACCAGGACTGAATGAGCATGCAATCAAACCAGACTCTCTGAATGTGGCTGACAATGGGGGTGGACTGAGAAGCCATTGATAAAGGCACTGGAACTTGTTTCTACTACATGTACTAGCTTTTTGGGACCCTAGTCTATTTGGATGCAAAGCTTCCTAGGCCTGGATGGGGGGGCAGGGGGGGGGGCGCTTGGACTTCCCATAGGGCAGGGTTCCCTGCTCCCTCTTATGGAGGGAGGGAGAAGGAGGAGGATGAGTGGGGGAGCGGGGGGGGGTGAATGGGAGGAGGGGAGGAAGTGTAAATTTTTGAATGAAAAAAATAAATTTAAAAAATAAATAAATAAAAACAAAAATAATAATCACTACCATCAATTAAGCAGTTATCAAGTCATAATCCCTGTTCTAAGGACTTTAAAAGATTAGCCTCTGTTAATTCTGACATCTCTTTGAGGTGGTATAATTATAGTCCTCATTTCAGAGAGTTTACCTAAGGTTATACAAATAGAAAATGCACAGTAGTGTGTGTTGGAATACAAACTATAACAGATCTGACTTTCATCTATTATTTGAGAGAATATGAGGAAAAAACAGCTTGTGAAAGAACATCCCATGCAATTTGGTGTCTTCCCCAAGAATCTGAAGTAAACCTATCTGAGGACAGAACTATTTCTTAGACCATCAAATAAATCTAATGTTCTTAGAATAAAAGGAGCTCTGGACATGGAGTGCTAAATCTCTCTGAAACTCAAAATAAACCATTTTCCTTTGAATAAAGTATTCACATTCAGATTTTCAAAGGCAATCTTAAGTATATCAAATGTCCACCTAATTCGTTCCTTCTACCAATGCTGACAATCTATACTAAAATCTCCCAGCTACGACCCACAGCCACAAATTGCCCCAGTATGTGGAGTTACAAGAAGATAGTCTGGCCTTCTTTGGAGCAGTCTGGCTAGAGGTGAGGATAATAATCTCAGCTCTTACTATGAATAGTCATGTGGATATTATTAATTATTCAAGCTTTATATATATATATATAAATATATACATAAACAATACTGTTTTTACTATTTCTGTTCAAGACAGGTATTTCTGTTGATTAATCAATAATCTATTTTCAACAGATTTCCATAGGTTTCCTTTAATAGAGATCATACTACTAAAGTTAGAATCCACTTTCTTCAGATTTAAGATGCATTTCAATGAGTTTCACATTTAGAATCGCTGAATGTTACAAGGAACCTAATTTAACCTTTTCACTTCACATTAAACAGTCTTGTGCTATTACTAAGAAAACTCTGATAGAATTTACAATAGCCACATTAACATTGGCAATTTTTAATGATAAAATATTTTACAATATCTTAATTTGTGTGTGTGTGTGTGTGTGTGTGTGTGTGTGTGTGTGTGTGTGTGTGTATGTATTCAAACAGAGAGAGGGAAGAAGAAAGAAAAGGGAGAGGGGAGAGGGAAGGCAGGCAGGAAGAGACAGAGAAACAGAAATTTTATGTGAACACTAAAAGCTAACTTTTCCTAGTTCTCCAGGAGTCAGAATTTATATCATAATTATTGACTGTCATTATAAGAATGACAACCCATTTTCTATACGGTTCCTTTATACAACTCTGAATAATCCTTTGAAAAAAATTAATTCCTTGACAGTGCTAATAAGCTATCAAAAAGAATAAAAGAGCCGGGCGGTGGTGGCACACGCCTTTAATCCCAGCACTCGGGAGGCAGAGGCAGGCGGATCTCTGTGAGTTCGAGACCAGCCTGGTATACAGAGCTA
>NW_004949095.1:9875696-9877142 GCF_000317375.1 Microtus ochrogaster
AAAAAAAAAAAAAAAAAAGAAAAAAAGAAAAAAAGGCAAAAAAGAAAAGTAAATGGAGAAAAAGTGGGAAATCCCATAAAATACTAAAAGACATTTGGAAGACTGAAGTTTTGAATACTGCTCATATAATGTTCTTTACAATATACTACAAAACTATTCCACAACAATTAAAAACTGATGAAAACTACCAGCTAAAATAATTTAATGAAAGATAAAAACCATAGTAATTTCAAAGTACCTAACAAATGAGCCCTAACTAAGCTATATTCATATTTTTAATATGAAACTGAATAAATGTCTTCTGTATTTACTTGTTGATTTTACCACATTGCATTTTGAATATTAACAGTTACAAAACAGACATTATTATTTTGAAACACTCCTGGCTATCCTAGAACTCATTCTGTAGACCAGGCTGGCCTCAAACTCACAGATCTGCCTGCCCCTGCCTCCCAAGTGCTGGGATTAAAGGTGAGTGCCACCACTGTCTGGCATATTATTATAAAATTAGGAGAGTAAGTGAACTAACAAAACACACATGAAGGATTTTTACACAATAAAAATAGACATTTTACAAACTGATACTATTAGAATTTACATTATTTTCCAGTTACCTTCTTCCTTTATTTTAAAACAGAAAATACATGTTTAGTGCCTTTCAGACAAAACAGGACTAACACACATGAACTCAAAAACACTGTGGCAAAAAAAAAAAAAACAACAAAAAAAAAAAAACACTGTGGCAGCATACAAAGAACCTGCATAGGTCTAAGCTAGATGGGACCCCAGCCATAAGAAGAAAAGTGGACTGATAAGCAAAGTGAGAAAATTAACTAATATAAGATTACTTATTGCAAAAAGAGATCACCATTAGATATACTTGAACTTTTTATTTTAACTTTATAAGCATAGAATATTTCCATATCTGTTTATTTTGGGGAGATGCTGTTATGTTTTTGTTGTTGTTTGTTTGTTTTTGTTTGTTTGGGGGGTAAATGTTTCAAGTAATGCAGACAAAAGCAGAAACTTAGTGTTTTCTTGATCAGTATTTCTAGTAAATAAGGTCTTCCTTTACAGGAACTTGATTTCAGGTTTCTTTAGACACATAACTGTGCATTATATAAATGTATAGTTTTCAAACGTTACATTGGGTTGACTTTATTTAAAGTCAACTTAGTTTTTTTAAAGGAACTTCACTGCTTTTGCTATGCTGTAATGGAGTGTATTTACATTCAAATAAAAAGCAGGTGGACTAGGGATATAAAACAGTTGGTAGATAGAGGACTTGCCTGGCATTACCAAGGCCCTAGGTTGGAGCCCTAGCAATGTACAGGTTGTGGTGGCATCCATCTATAATCCTAATACTTGAGAAGTAGAGGAAAGTCATCCTTAACTACTTAATCAGTGTGAAGCCACCCTTAGATACATGCGATCCTGTGAAAAAAG
>NW_004949095.1:9877316-9878168 GCF_000317375.1 Microtus ochrogaster
AGGAAGGAAGGAAGGAAGGAAGGAAGGAAGGAAGGAAGGAAGGAAGGAAAATTTAGAGATAACAATGCTCCTACACAAAGAACAAAAACATCCTACCTGCTTCAACCTCATGAAGAAAGTCTCTGTAAAAGTCTTTCTGCTAAAATACCAAAATCTTTCATTTGCAGGATATACACGAACTACTGTCTCCAGGAGAAAGCGAACTGGTTCCACCACCTCTGTGACTACCATATCCACTGCCACAGTCATGTACACCCTTTTATCTGCAACAGAAAATTTCTGGGTTTTATTATTCCTTGATTGTTGAAGAAAATAAGATCTCCTTGGCTTATACAAGAATTACAGTACTAGAAAAGCAAATTAACTTCTATATATTTATTTTTAAATATTTTCTAATTATTCACTAATAAGTAATCAAGTATTACAAGAATGTCTCTCGGTCACAGATTATTATTATTACTATTATTATTATTATATCATAATCAAGTATCTAAATCTCCTGACAGATATCTTTTTCCATTCTCTAAATAGAATGCTTAATATACATACATACATGCATGCATGCATACATAAAGCAGGAAAGCAGATAAAATGTTGAAGATAACTTTTACTCTAAAATTACTGAATTTCTTAGACCATCACTAGAAAATCAAAGATGTATTCTTTCAACCTAGAACAGAAATGGCAGAAAGTGAAAGGTATGTTTGCAAACTAGAGGAGCTGCATAGGCCTCTCATTTTTTTTTTTTTATTTTATCGAGAAAAGGAAAAAAAAGTTTCAGCCTCCTCCCAGCCTCCCATTTCCCTCCCCCTCCTCCCACCCTTCTTCCCCTCCCCCCACTCCTCTCCCCCT
>NW_004949095.1:9878998-9887119 GCF_000317375.1 Microtus ochrogaster
AAAAAAAAAAAAAAAAAAAAAAGTGAGGCAAGTTGGACATACCTACAGTCCTAGTACTAGGGTAGTGCAAGTCAGAAGGATCACTGGCTTTCTGAATGCCAGCCCAGCTCCAGATTCAGTGAGAATCTCTGTCTCAAGGGACTAAGACAGAGAATGATACACCCGACATCTTTTACTGGTCTCCATCCACATGGGCACACAGGTACGTGCACCACCCCAGTCACATCTATACCACATAAATCATTATACACATACTCACACAGCAAAAATACCATTACTAAAACTTCAGTGAAATATAACATGCAGTTTTCACATATATGTACATATATGAGTATAAACGTATATATGTATACATGTGCACATATTATTTACACATGTAAAAGCAGAAGTACGGAAAGTGTTTTAAGGGATTATAGTGTTATCGGTCACATTTCTACTTACTATTTAAAATATTCCATTTGTTGCAAAACTTGTTATTAAATGTAGACTATTCTAAGCCAGTACCTATTTTTTCCATCATGATAGACTAAAATATGAATTCCATTTTATTTAATTTCCTGCTTGATACTTATTGAGAATTTTGGACTTATGGCTTGATCATACCATACAAATGAATAATCTTTTCTTTGTCTCTTAAATCTGTTTTGTTTTGATTTTTTAGACAAAGTCTCAGAATATAGCCCTAGCTGGTCTGAACTTACAGAGATCTGCCTGACTTTGCCTCCCAAATGCTGGAATTTAAGCAATATTCCTCTATGGCCCCAGCCTTCTTAAATATTTTTAAAATTTGACTTTTCCTGTTTTTAATTCTAAATTAAAGGAAAATACAAATAGCCAAAGGCATCATTGAGATAAGTGTAAATATTACTAAGTGAAAGTATTTACTAAGGACAAGTATCCCTACCAATTCAAGAGAATTTAAGATTCTTTAGACATTGTACTCCAACTAGAGTACCATAAATGTACAGGGTGAAGAAGAGTGCATAAGATATAAATTTAAATACTCAAAAGGATCTCAAACAAAATTAAGAGATATTTCGTCTCTAGTGCCTAAAATGTTTTCATAAAAAAAAAATCAAGCCTTCTTTGGCTTGTGAATTCTGAGTAATATATAATTTCAAAATGTCCTTTGAAATTTTTAAAAAGTCAAGGCAACATGTTTGTGTAGCATGTTAAATAATTTCAAAAGAAACATCATTTGAATCCTAACAGTATGATATAAATAGCATAAAAAGCTTATTTTAGCAGGGCAGTGGTAGCACATCCTTTAATCCCAGCACTTGGGAGGCAGAGTCACACAGATCTCTGTGAGTTTGAGGTCAGCCAGCCTGGGCTACAGAGGGAGTTCCAGGATAGGCACCAAAGCTACAAAGAACCCCTGTCTCAAAAAATAAATAAATAAAGCTTATTTTAACAAAATAATCTTTTAATTGAGAAAATGTATTAAAATAGAAATATTTCTCAACTTTATATTTTCTTTCTCAGTGGTTATAAGAAAGAAGGTTATATGGTGCTACTACAAACCTGTCTCCAAAGTAAACTCTGTAACAATAATTTGATACTAAAATGAATAAGGCTGAATTTTAAAAACTGTTTCTTACTTTCTTATATATGTGTATATGTTCACGTGTGTGCATGTTTACATGAGTATAGGTGTCGTAATATATCATTTATATTTTAAAAAATAAAGCTTGCCTGAAGTTCAGAGAGTAAAACAGCCACACCGATCAGCCTTACATACCAGGTAGTGGTGACACACATCTTCAATCCCAGTGGCCACACTAGTTGGCCATAGAAAACAGGAGGTAGTGGTGCACACCTTTAATCCCAGCACTAGAGAGGAATCTAAGAAGGGAGGAACAGCTCTCCAGACACAGTCTCATTCTGAGATTCCTGAAAGCAGGATGACCATTTTCAGACTAAGGTAGAGGTAAGAGACAGTGACTGGCTGTTTTACTTTTCTGACCTTCAGGTTGAACCCCAATTTCTGTCTCAGGGTTTTTATTAATCATGCTACATTTAGAAAGAAGAAACATGAGTGTTCATGTGTGTGCATGTGTTTACAAGTTTGTAAGGATGGAGCATATGTCTTCATGTGTGTTTATATGTATGAGAGGGTACATAAATGTTCATGTGTGCATGTTTATATATGGGATGGAGCATGCATGTTCATGTATGTACATGTTTACATGTGGTTAGAGCATATGTGTTCAGTATGTGTGTACATGTTTATATTTGGGAAGAGCATGTATGTTCAGTATGGGTGTGTGTGTTTACAAGGGAAACAGGTGTGTGCATGTGTGAGGGGGCAGGTAAATTGAGTATCTGAGGTTGTAGGCATGTTTACATGCATGTATGAAAGACAGCATGTGTGTTTAGATTATGCATGTTTACATATGGGAGGAAGGAGCTTATGAGTACATATATATGCATATTTATATGTGTGTGAGAAAGGAAGTCGGTGTGTACATCTGTGTGCATATTTACATGAGGAGGGACAATGAGTGTGAGGAGGTGCGCATGCACATTTGTCATGAGCATGGACACCAAAAGTTGATGCTGGGAATCTCAAGATCCTTTTTTGCTGTTGTTTTTGTTTTCTTGAGGCGCCGTCTCTCAATCAGATCTAGCTCTTCAACATGCCAAGTCTAGCTGGCCAGCTTCCTCCAGGGATGCTGTCTCCTCCTTCCAAGGCTGGAATTATGGGTGGATTCCCATTCCAAGCACTTACTTGGATACTGGGGATCCGAATTACTGTTCCCTTCCATGCTGAGGAAGTAAATGCTTTAACTGCTAAGATATCTTCCTAGCCCAAGGTTCAGTTTCATATAAACATTTTTTTTCTATGTTTTAATTTAAACATACTTTGTTTAAACATAGTATGTAATCAAATGCATGTACTTTGTAGAACTAGTGAACACCCACTCTCTTTACAGACAACAAAGAATAGCTATCATTTTAATGTTCTTTACAAGAACAGCATATTTTCCTATGAGTAATCATTGATGCTTCTTGTCTTTAGCCGAAAGTCAAATATGGGTATAAACTAAATAACATAAAATTAAAGATGAAACAAGTTGATTGTTATATTCTGAACATACATATTTAACTGAATGAAAAATAACTCATTTTCAGTAAAACTTTAAAGCAAGTAAAACTTTAAATTTAGTTTAAGCAGATCAAAGATCTAAGATCTAGATGAAGTAATTAATAAAAATATAAGTAATCTATAATGCTTAGTTAGAAATGGTAAACAAGGATATGCAAATTTCCAAAATTTGTTTGCTTACACATTCCATCACTCTCATCCAAATAAAACAACCAACTTTAAAGCAATATTTAAATCACAAAGTCAAATGTCTTCCACATAATCTAATATAACTAATCAACATGGTTTTTAAAGTTATTCTTTTAACTAATGAATTTTTCCCCATAAAAACATGAAAAATATGAAAAGAAACTTCATAAATACCCACCATGATTCTAAATATGAATATCTTCAATTTAAATAGGCAGAAGTAAATTTCTAAAAGTGTAATAAAACAAGATTACTCACAATAAAATTTAGAAAGTAATAAAAAATATTAAAGGAAAGTCACCTTTCGGAGTTTCTTCATTAAGTGCCAGAAATATTGGTGCATTGGGGTTCCACATGCCTGTGATGACATAAGCTCTACCATCGTAGCTCTTTCCCATGGATTCCTAGAAAAATTCAGACAGGAATCATGGGCAGTATGCACAAGGAAAATTATCACACTTTAAAATTATACCCTTAATCAATTTAATTTATTAAAATGTATATCTACACTCAAATAGAAGCTTACATTTTAATGTAAAATTTCTCACACAAAAGCATTTCTTTGAGTATTGTTATATTCTAGCTATCTTCAAACACAGGTTTGGTATAAACACATGTACTTCTTGCATGAAAAGAAGCATACCTATTTATGCTGAGTCATAAAAACATAAAGTTGTAAAGGTATATTAAATGTGATAGCTTGTTTGAGGTCAAAATATCTATATATAAAAGACCACAATATAAAATTACCTGAACTAAGTTCAATTCCCAACACCAAATAATAAAATACACCCACTCACAAATATCTACAGAAAGACTCAACCACAGAAGGGAAAAGGAGTAATGTTACTTTTTTAAGGCAATATCTTCAAACCTCAAACTTAATAATTTTCTAGTATCTATAAATCAATAAGAAATCACAATGGAGAGTTTGATTCTAATCAACAAATGTAGCTTTATCTCTCTTTCCTCTTCTTCCATCACTCTTACTTCCTCCTCCCCAACCCGGCTTTCTTCACCCTCTTCCTTCTTCCTATCTCCCCTCCAAATTAGTTTTTTTCTGTTCCCTTCTTATCTCCTCCATTTTAAAGTTTTCACTTAATCAGTCTTGACTATTGAAAACAAGGCCATAAATGAGTTTTCGTATATGTTGCAGAGAAAGCAGGCCAAAATGATAGCTTGTGAAACACCCACAGAAGCATGATAACATGTGCCAAGACACATGAATGCTATCTACAGAACTTTCCATTTTTGTATTTCCTTGTACTATGAACAGTGAAAGAGGAACCAGACCAAAACAAAGAAAACTTTTTTCCATTCCTTACAGACATTTCTCTAAATTCCTATAAAACTGGATCAGTCACTTGATTATTATATTCTTCTAATATATCTATCAATTTTAGTTCAACTGTATAAGACCAAGAATTTTGCATTCCAGAGATGAAGTAACTAAAGAGCATTTAATTTTAAAGGAACCACACTAAGCAACTCCTCCCTAAAAACATCCATAAATTCACTCTCCCTCTCCCTCACACATCACAGCGCACACGCAGATACATGCATGCACACACACAGTCCTGTAGCTCTTCACTATCCACACTAACTAGTCCCCATTCAGTACAGGAATGAGTTTCTTACCTAAAAGATGCCAGCTATTTCTGTATGCTTGAATATTTCCTGTGGTTGAGTACGAAAAATGAACTAGAGTAATAATCTTTCTTTCAATGAACAAGTACAGAAATTAGGTAATTAGCCACGGAAGTTTAAAGATTTCAGTAAGAACTGAAGCTGTGGCAAGCCACATATAAAGTAGCAAAAAAAAAATAACTATGAAGTGAAAATATAAAGAACAGATTTAGTTGTACTAGGAAACTGTTAAAGAGATGAGAAAGAGTGAAGGAAAGAGACACTAAAACCCATTTTTAAGCCAGGTCTGCTTGTGCAGACCTACAATCCCAATATTCATAAATGAAGGAGGGATTCTGAGTTACAGCCAAGCTTAGATTATACAACAAGATGCTCTCAAAAAAAAAACTTTAAAATTATATACTGTCCAGACAAAAAGCGGAAGTAGATGAAAGGAAGAGAAGGAGATCCGCAAGACAAAGATGGTATGGGGGGGGGGGCAGCACTTTATCACATACATACAGACACACTGCTTCACGAAACTTTACCTCCATGTTTTGAACATACATATACATTCCAAATATACTGATTACAATATAAAATGTGCCTTTTTAATCTAATGTCAACATATGGTTAATTATAAAGATCCACATACTATGGAGTAACTCTAATAAATTGTGATCCAGCTTCACGTAACATATATGTACTGCAGCTCCACAGAACATATATTTACTGAGTTTTCTGTCTTTCATGGTATTTTGCTGTTAGGCTTTTCCTGAGTTAAAACTGTATCAAGAGATACGGTTAAAACCACTTACTTCCTACCCTACAATTTCCCTGATCAAAAAATTCTCATTATTAGTGGAAGATTGAGTCTCTGTTACTTGTACTCTTTCTTCAGTTTTCCAAAAACACTAAAATTTTGTTGCATATGATTTTATTATGTACATATGTATGTGTGTGAATATATATACATATATATGTATATACAAACACAAATGAAACTATATGTTTATGACCTTAGTCTGTTATATTAACAGGACCTGGGAGACAAGTCTCTGGACGCATCAGAAAGGGCAATTCCAAAGAAACTGAAGTGAAAAACACCCACCCTGAATGTGTGAGACATATTCCATGCCCCAGGGACCAGGGTTGGATGGAAGAGGGAAAGGGGTGCTAGCGTGTCCTTCTTTTGCTTCCTGGTCTTCCCGGATGTGAGGAATCCCACCTGAATGTTATTCCCACTTTGAATGTACCTATCAGGCCTTCCCTGCTTTCAAAGACTATGAATCAAGAAATCCTACTTCCCTTAATTGCTTTTCATCTTGTATTCTGTCATAGCAATGAGAAAACAACAAAAACACTATCATTTTTAAGTATGACTTTCCCTTTTGTGAAGCTTTTAAACTACAATAAAAAGTTTGATAAAGTTCCAATTCACCTAATTGGAAAATATGCTTATGGAAGAAAAGTCATTATTAGTTAAAAATAGTTCAGCATACCCAAAAGATAAGTACCATTATTGCACCATTGGGAACATCTTGCTGGGTGGACTGTTGTTATAGCTGTCAGTTCAACAAATGGGTAGAACTACAGATTACTTTTCTCTTCTGGCACCTTGCATAATTGGACTTTAGGCTCATATAATGCAAGAGAATTCATGCCTGGTACCATAAACCTAGCCATCCACACATGAGTGGAAAATTCACAGATCCTAAAGGAAAAATTATTACTATCATTTTTCTAAATTACTAGTATTCTAAGCATTTCTTGTTATAACTACAGATAAGTGTAACTCTCATTCCTCATTAAAGAAGTGTGCTCAGAGACTGCATTTCACTTCCCAGACACCCACACCCGAATAATCATACAAGGAGGAAGGACAGAGATGAGAGCAAGAAAAGAGATATCTTGATTGAAAGAGCCATTGTAGAGTTAGCAAGAAACCTGGCTCTAGAGAAATTCCCAGGAATCCACAAAAATGACCCCAGCTAAAACCCTAAGAAATGGAGGAGAGGGAGCCCAATCTGGACTTGCCCTGCAGTCAGGCTGATGAATAGCTTAAACATCACCATATAACCTTATAATCCAGCCACTGATGGGAACAGAGTCAGAGACCCCCATTAGAACACTGGACTGAGCTCCCAAAGTCCAGTTGAAATGTGGAAGAAATGAAAATATGAACAAGTAGTCAAGTCCATGATGGGGACACCCACTGAAAGAGTCTACCTGAGTTAATGGGAGCTCACCAACTCCAGCCGGCCTGGGAAGGAACAAGCATAGGACCAAACTAGTCCCTCTGAATGTGGTTGAGAGTTGCATAGCTGGAGCAGACTGGGGGGCCACTGGCAGTGGCACCAGGATTTATTCCTACTGCATGTACTGGCTTTTTTTGGGAAACTATTCTCTTTGGATGATACCTTGTTCAGTATAGATATAGTAGGGAGGGCCTTGGACCTTCCACAAAGCAATGTGCTTTACCCTCTTTGAGGAGTGGATGGGTGGGGTTTGAAGGTAGGTAAAGGGACTGGGAGGAGGGGAGGGAGTGGGAACTTAGATTGGTATGTATAATGAAAAAGGTAGTTTGTTTTCTTTTAAAATATATATATATATAAAACACTGCTTGACCAATGGCTTAGGCATATTCCAAGCTAGCTCTTACATCTTAAATTAATCCATTTCTATTATTCTATATATTACCATAAGGCTCATGGTTTGTTACCTCTTGCTTCTTGTGTGGCTACATGACGTCTGCCTGACTCCACCTTCTCTCTCCCTGCATTCAGTTTAGTTTTCCCACCTACCTATATTCTGTCCTGCCGTAGGCCAAAGAACCTGCTTTATTAACCAATGGAAATAAAACATACTCATAGCATACAGAGAGGAATACCACACCAAAGAAGCTTCTTTTTGCAACAAAGACTACAACAAATATCCACGACTGGTCAAAATGCAGAGAACAAATGACCATGGAGTGTCAGCCCCAAATGAGATATCTACAACACAACCCCTACAGCTAAAAGAATATCAGGAAAAATGAAGAGAAAAGATTCTAAGAGCCAGAGGACCAATTGGCAGGACAAAAAAACAATATCCATGAAAACTCAGCACTTGGCCAGGCGATGGTGGCGCACGCCTTTAATCCCAGCACTCGGGAGGCAGAGGCAGGCGGATCTCTGTGAGTTTGAGACCAGCCT
>NW_004949095.1:9887679-9898153 GCF_000317375.1 Microtus ochrogaster
TGTAGACCAGGCTGGTCTCGAACACACAGAGATCCGCCTGCCTCTGCCTCCCAAGTGCTGGGATTAAAGGCATGTGCCACCATCGCCCGGCCTAAAAGTAAATTTTTAATCATATTGTTCACTATGAATAAAACTGGTAAATGTATAAATGTATGTATAAAAACTGTTAAATGTAATTTGCATGCCTCTCAAAATCTGTTAAAGTAAATGAAGTGGCCGAAAACTTGATTGCAGTTTCACATGACATTTGGGTATGTCATAGGAGCAAAAGTATTAACATCTTACTCAAAAGAGCAAAACCAAAAGTATTTAGGCAAAGTTGCAAAAAGTGTAACTGGTACTTATTACAAAGAATAATTTGCCAATAACCAAAACCTCCTCGTCAGTTTCGATATGAGGTACTGAGTTCCTTGTTACTAGACAAAAATCTAGCCAAGGGTCAGTGACTAACTATTAAGATATGAAGACAACAGATAACAGTAAACCACAACTACTGATAATTAAAAATGCGAAGTCTAGCACTACCCAACTATTTGTTGTGCAGGTAAGGAATAGGGGCACCGTCAAGGCCATTGATAATGATAACTCAAATGTGGGACTAAATTACACAGATATGATTAAGGAGGCTCAGAAGTTCACATCAGTTTTATAACTCTATAATCTCATTTTAGGTTTTTTGGGGAAAACTCTCTAATAATGATTCATTTTAATCCTTTACATTCTATAAGACCATAACTAGAACCTAGTATCTTAACACTTTTTCCAATACCTAGTACTCTCAAAATGACCCCCCCCTCATAGAATTCTAATGGCACCAAAATACTATGGCTTACTTTAGGAAAACCAACATTCATTACTGATGTGTTGTAGAGAAGGGTAAATGAGAGATGGATCAATATCTAATTTATGCTTACACATTTGATATAATTGGTTGTCCTCACCTGACGTGTCTAAACAGTACTTCCTCTCTATGTATATGGCACATGAGGGGGTGTGAAAGAAAATGGACCCCAAAGAGAGTGGCACAATTAGGAGGTGTGACACGAAATTAGGAGGTGTGTTCTTGTAGGAGGAAGTGTGTCACTGTGGAGGCAGGTTTTGAGGTCTCATATCTATTCAAGCCACACCCAGTGAAGACAGATCACTTCCTGTTGTTTGTAGGGATCAAGATTAAGAACCCTCAGCTCTTCTTTAGCATCATGTCTGCCTACATGCTGCCTTGCTTCCTGCCAATGACAATAATGGACTAAACTGTAAGTCACCCAAATTAAATGCTTTCCCGTATATGAGTTGCCACGGTCATGGCTATTAAAATTTTGCTGGCCTTACCTGTCACCTGGGTACCCTGTCCCTTTAAGAGACAAACTTAGCCCACCTCCAATCTCTCTCTTTCTGCTAAAGCAAGCTGGTCTCGAACCTCCTCTCCTCTCCTTGCTCTCTTTCTGTCCATCCTTCTTCTGAAGAGGCAACCTCTGTCTCTCCCTTCCCCCTTCTCTCCTCTCCGACCCCCTTCTTCCTTCCTTCCCTCCCTTCTTCCCTCTCTCCTCCATAATACCCTTGCCCTTATACCCTTCCCAATGCACACTAAATAAACTCTATACCCAAGCTCTCTCCCTATGGCATATTTGGTGTCTCCTGCCCGCTGGAATTTCCCACCCCCCAAGGGACCTGCTAGGGTCATAAATCTTTCACTGGTATAATAAACTCCACAGGCTCTCCCTTGCAGCTAAGGACTGCTCAGAGTTCCTATAACCTTTAACGCTTCTTATAGGGTCTCTTTTCCAACTCAAAATCGCTGAAATTCTACATCCAACATCAACACTAACAGTAGGTTCCTCCCACACAACTGGCCATGCCTCTGTGAGTGTGCAATCAATTGGCAGTGGTTCCGCCCCCCTTCCTCCAGTGTAAAAAGACCCAGTATTGGTCAACCACTTGCCTATCATGCATCATGCTTAAACCCCTAACTCAGGCTCTGACTCCACGTGATGACAGAGGGGTTTAGTTTGAGCCCACCGGTTCTCATGGCCTTTGGACTTTGTAAGAGACACCACAAGGCCAGCCTGAGCAACAATCCATGCTGAACCTCTGGGACACTGGAATTCAGTCTCTGGACCTTCTTTCCTCACTCATGGAGACTGCGCCTCCGGCCTCAGCTATCAAGCTACAGAAACTGCCTATCATCAGCTTACATTCTGCCAGTGATAGCCAGTTGGAAATGCAGCTTCCTTTCTCTATGTTTGTCTGTTGGCCTTTGGTTCCTGGCGTGTAAGGATCCTGGACCTGGACCTGCTACCAGCCTACTTCCCAACTCTCTGTCTGCTGGAACAATTGGTAAGATCCCCTTGTGGCCCCAGTCATCTTTTGCTGGCAATCATCTCTGGAACTTCCCACAAGCAAGGTTCTTGGACTTTGCCCTAACACTGTACTCATTGAGCAGTACATTCATTTTTCAAGCCCAGGGACCCTAGCATCACCTGAACAGTTGGTGCCTTCGCTTCTCAGATATTTAGATCCTTTTCAGAATCTGATTCCCCACTCAGCCTAGTTCTTCTTGGGCTACTGCCCTTTCTCGGCCCCTGAATGAATAACAGCCTGAGCGAGTTGTTTATTTTTCTGCCTCACCCATAGGAAACAGGCTAACAAAACCATATACATTTCTAATGTCTACCAACAGATGGTTAAATGTAAAGAATTACACCATGTGGGAAACCACGACTGCCGCCATTTTGTTTGAGCTGAAGAAAGGAAGGAGTCACAGCCTCATGAAGTTCCACCCCTAGCCAAATGGTACTGATAGCAGGTTCCCCACATGACATACTTTAAGCCTTTAAAAGTTACTTTTATGCTTTGTTACATTTGGTATGTTGGTTTGATGGTTCACCTTGACAGGGCCCACTGAGGTATCTATCAGTGGCTCTGTTCATTGTATTTCATTCCAGACTAAGAAAGTAGTAGTCTGAAATATCTTAAATTGGTATGCACTTCTAAATCACTTACAACATACTATATATGTGATCCAACCCTGTGTTAAAATATATTAAGCTGTTCTCCACTACTGTCAGTTTTACTTTAAGCTTGTATTGTAAACTGAAGAGTCCAAGAATAAAAAAATAAAAAATGTAGATTCTAAAAATAAGAATGTAGAAATAAAGAAATATAAAGTTATAAGTCTAGGAGAATGAGAACAGACTAACAGCAGCTTTCTCAGCAGATCAAGGATCACTCATTCACAGTGAGCTATTTTCTCGGATGCCTGGGATGCCTCCATCAGCTTAGGTCATTCCATTTTACAACTGGCTGCTCTATTTACAAAGCCAGAGCTTCTCCCGGCAAACTGAGAGTAGTGTCTTGGCCATCCTTGATAAACGACATATGTGAACTCTGGTTTAGGCACTGTCTCTGTTATGGGAAACTAGCGCCACCAAAGGGGAGGCATGGGACTCCAGTATACACTGTCTGGAGGTACCAGGAGACACACGGGACAAGGTAGAAACACGGGTTTGACTAATGATATCTGATAATGGAGGTTGTAAAGTAAGGCAGTCTGTATCTGAGTTTTACCTTGAGAAAAAGTGTAAAGAACTTTCTGCTATCTTCTAAGTTCTCAATCTAAGAACCAATTATTCTAATCTATCAACCTTCTAGTATTACTAGCAGTCCCTTTTCTGACTAATTGCAAAAGACATCTGTTTTCTTGTAATTGGTGACTTTCACTGTAATCTACTCTGAAACATATTTCATGATAGCTGCCCAGTTACCTATTGACGTTAAAACCCACTCACCTCCTATGTTGACTGACCCATGGGTCAGGGCAAGATTGTAAAAATTCCTTTGTTCAGAGCTAATGCTTGGTGGCCCTACTATAAAAAAATGGGTTCAGAAACCGGCCTTTTGCCACAGCCTAACAAACACCATCTATGGCTGTGGTCTCAGCTATCTGATAAGCTTCTGTGCCCCGTGGTGTTTTGTTTTTTTTTTTTATTTTTTAATTTGTTGAAGGAGCTGCGGTGGGCTGCGTTCCTACCCAGCTCCGCATGGCTAGCTTTACCTGAAATAATTACACGGAAACTGTATTCTTTTAAACACTGCTTGGCCTTTTAGCTCTAGCCCTTACTGGCTAATTCTGATATCCCGATCAACCCATCTCTAATAATCTGTGGGCACCGGTCTTACCGGGAAGATTCTAGCCTACATCCATCCTGAGTCGGAGCTTCATCGCGTGTGCCTCAGAGAGCAGAGCTATACCCGCGTCCGCCCAGGAGCCAGGAGCATGGCGTCTCTGCTCCAGAGAGCAGAGCTGTCAAGTCTGAGCTCACTTCCTCTTCCTCCCAGCATTCTGTTCTGTTTACTCCACCCACCTATGTTTTAACCTATGAGGGCCAGCCAAGCAGTTTCTTTATTTTTTTAACCAATGACCTTCCTCCATCATTTATTTTTAAGTTTGCTTCTGGTTTTCCTAGGATCTGGTTTCTGGAATAAAGTTTGCTTCTGGTTTATTAGACTTGGTGGTCTTCTCATCTTTGTGCAACCTGCCTGGACCCAACATAAACATCTTTTTCTTCGTCTTTCACAAGTATAAATCTCACCTATTAAGTTAAAAACAAGTACAGTGAAGCTTGGACCCAGCTCTCCAGACAGATCCTATACTGTAGTCATAACTTTAAATATATATCTGATAAATAGCCCTCAAGTGCTCAGAGATGTGGGGAATATGTCATTTAAATGTTTAATTATTAAAAGGCTTTTCATAAGAGAGACTGGTTGGCTCCTAGCAGCAGCACCCCATTTCCTCCAAAGACAGAAAATAGATGGGTACAGAACAATGTCCATCTGCAATTCGCTTCAGCAAGTGAAAGCTCTAACCACTGGGTAGAACTGCTTTTCATCTAAACTCCTTAAGATCTCCAGACGTGGATGAAGGAGAACTGGAATCAACAGCCTAGCTGCTCGGGGAAAGGTAGGCTTATCTTCCTACAGATTTCTTAACACACAGGATCTTCTAAAGCATGGTAGGCCCTGCATTAACAACAGAAGACAAATGCCCTGAGTGGACCTGCCCTCAATGACCATGGAGGACCCTGAGGGGTGGCTCTAGGTAGCCAATCGAGTAAGTTTTCTGTCATTTTTTTAATTTAAAAACCCAAGTAAAATTCTATCCTTCTCAAAGATCTCTATGCAATTTGATGGCTGAGAGGTTTTGCCAGTTTCAAAAGGACAACTTCACCAAACAAATTTCAGTATAACTTCTTACTATGTTTTAAATAAAAGGTGTTTTAAAATATACATGCAAGTTATAAAAGTCTGAGGACAAATGCAAGTTATCAAATTTCTCTCTCATTACGCTGCTGTTCATAGTCTAAACATTATCAATAAAATACTGGTAGGTTATTAATCTAACTATGGCAGAGTACTGTACCGCAAGATTTTAAATTCTCTTTGGTCATTTTCTAAAGACTTTTCATTGTGCAAAAACATCTGTCACACTTGGCTCTAGAGGGGATCAGGTGTCCATGGGGATGTCAACAGCTAGTTTTAGGCAACAGAGGAGAGGGTACCTAAACTGGCCTTGCTCCACTATCACACTGATGATTATCTCAAATATCACCATAGAATCTTTGTCCAGCAATAGATGGAGATAGAGACAGAGACCCTCATCAGAGCAACAGACTGAGCTCCCAAGGTCCAGTTGAAGAGCAGAAGGAGGGAGAAGATGAGCAAGGAAGTCAGGACCATGAGGGGTTGGTTTACCAGCTGAGACAGTGTGCCTGATCTAATGGGAGCTCACCAAATCCAGCTGGACTGAGACTGAACGAGCATGTGATCAAACCGGACTCTCTGAATGTGGCTGCCAATGGGGGTGGACTGAGAAGCCAACAATAATAGCCCTGGGACCTGTTTCTACTACATGTGCTGGCTTTTTGGGACCCTAGTCTATTTGAATGCACATCTTCCTAGGCCTAGATAGAGGGGGGAGGGCCCTCCCCCTCTCTCAAAGAGGGGGGAGGGAGGACGAAGAGTGGGGGAGCAGGAGGGGAATGGGAGGAGGGGAAGAAGTGTAAATTTTTGAATGGAAAAAAATAATATAAAAAAATCTGTCACAGTTATTCTGGCATAAATATACTGCTGTTTATACAATATATGTGTCTAAAACTTAAATTAAAACAAGCTCAAAGAAGTTTGGGAGTTCCATGAAGCCAGATTGAAGGATTCACCTTAAACAAGTAAGATAACATTCCTCTCTCAATTCCCTGGTGTTGACACCCTCTTCCTCAATTACCAAGACTTAAAGAAAAAGAATTTTCTTCCTAAACAAGTTCAGAGAGACACCAGACAGTTCCACACGACAAATCCTGGACAGGAGTGAAGCAACCAGCTACCCCATGACCAGCATCCCAGTTTTCTCAGGTCCCCCAATGTCCACAAATCAGCAGGAAGCAGTCCTGAAAACTTGACACCCTCATCCCCTTAAACTACCATGCTGAACTCTTCATCTTTATATTATAAGAGAAATGTGGTAATGTTATAATTCTGCTGGCCTTCCTTAGCACCTGGGTACCCCCCCATACCCTGTCCCTTTAAGAGACAAGCCCTGCCCACTCCCAGTCTTCCCCTTCCCACCAAGGCAAGCTGATCTCACACCTCCTCTCCTCTCCTCTCCTCTCCTCTCCCTCTTTCCATCCCTCCCTCCCTCCCTCCTCCCTCTCTCACTCTCTCTCTCCATCCTTCTTCTGAAGAAGCAACCACTGCTTCTCCTTTCCTCCTCTCCACCCCTCTTTCTCTCCCTCTCTCCTCCATAGTTCCCTTACCCTTATACCCTTCCCAATACACACGAAATAAACTCTATACCCAAGCTCATTCCACATGATTTATCTGCCTGTCTCCCACCAGCCAGGGGACCTACCAGGGTCATGCCTTAATGTTATCTGTTCACAGCAATAGAAACCCTAAGACTGCATACTATACACCTGAGAAAGCACTTAACCCACTGCTGCAATTACACACTTAAAAGATCTGATCCCATCACAAAACCACAGCTAGTAAGAGATGTATTTTACACAAATCTAAAACTCATACAATGTTTGGCATACAAAAAGGTACCCAAAATTTTTAACAAAACATTCCAGTATTGCTAGGAAATTAATGCTGATGGAATTATCATGAAATAATGAAAATAAAAGGTTCCCAGTGTGATACTTAAATTTATGAAACAAACACATTTCAAAGGAAATATATAAAAATACATAAAATATATAAAAATCTATTCTCACAAAGTAAGGAATTCTCTGCTTACTCTGCATATCTCTGTAACATTCTAAATCTAAAGTGAATGTTTTCATTATTGGCAAGATCAGAAGGTACTTGGGTTTAGAGCTAAGATGCCTTGTGCTGCCTTCATAACAAACATCAAACCCTAACCGTGCATCATTACTCTCTAAGTAGCATTTGTTAAAGAAATATTGTAAATATTCATTGCTAAATACAAACTCAGAAGGGAGATGCTTCAAAGAAAACGAGCATAGTCAAAGCCCTGAGTTGACAGTACATTAAATAAATGAAAGGTGCAAAGCAACATTGTAGATGTTTGTTATAACCATGGTTGTTCTTCTAGGCTCAAAAAAAAGACATCTTCCTAAAAAGCTGAACAAACAAAAAGATGGCACTGTCACAATAGGTGCCTTTATGTACTTTTGTCCTACATAAAATTGTTAGGTAGAAATTTTCCTAATCCTCCCTTCAGAAGTAATTTAGATTGTCCAAATTTAATTATTGCTATCACAAAACAACCCTGACAATATAACAAACTTTCAAAATGAAAAATATTAAATACAAAATAACTGTCTTCTGTACTTAATTAGGATGTTTAAGGTTGTTATTACCATATCCAGTAAATGCATGTCACTGTTCTTCACGTTTCGACCTGGACTTAGTAACATCCCAAAACATCTGAAAATATTGGGGGAAAAGAAAAGAAAAAAATAAGGTATCAAGAAAAACACAGAAGCCCACTGAGCAAAAGCCTTTTCATAATAATTATACAATCTAAGTTTTATAATCACAAATAGCTTTGCTTGTTTTTCCTAGAACACAATAAAAAAAAAAACTCAAGACATATCACAAAATTATAAACAAATCAGAAAAATAAATTGTCAAAATTCTCAGGTCTTTCTCAAGATCAGAAAATGACCTAACAGTAATAGTAAATTCTTAATATGGAAGTAAGATATCATTCAGTGCCTAGAAAAACTAAAGAATGTATTTGCCTTACTGCTATTCCAAAACTATAATTTATAATAATAAATTAACCCACGTAAGTTTCAAATGTACTTTTAAAATAAGAAAAAGACACTGTACTCTGTATCAAGTCAGATTAACAAAATAAAATTTTACAGTACACTGGCCCTCAAGATTCATGTCAACCATGTATAGCTTGTAGTTTTATATACTCAGGTGAGAGAAAAAACAATTACATAAACCTTATTACTGACTTTTCTATCATACTGGTGACAATATTATCCAATACAATATTAATAATTATTACCTACTGTATATGTTTCCTGGTTCTAACATAGATTCAGGAATCCTACTAATACTGCTTTATTTGGAACAGGTTTAAATAAGCTCTAAAATTCAGATTTTTATATAATTTCTAGGCTATTAATAGTTCTGCTAGGTAAGGAAAGCCATGTCCAGATCAGTTCAACAATGCACTCAATTTATATTGCTAATAAATAGGTCTTACAACTGAGTAAACAGTGTAAACAGTCCAGAGTGTCTTTCTGCCAATGCATACTCACACTTAATAGCTATTTTAACAACAGCAATCTGAAAATATAAAAATATTCTATGCGGAATTTTATATAAAAAGTAAAAACTATAACTAAATGAAACATTAATTTTAAAAAATTTCAAATAGTGCCAGAAGTTGGATAGATAGCTCAGGGGTATGGAGGTATCTGGCATACATAAGGTCCTGAGTTTTATCCCTAACAAAATATGTGAAATAAAGTGCTGCTGACTGTTTGATCAAATGCTAGCGCACTTTTAGATGAAAAATAGCTATGGCTTATTTTTACTCCTGGTGGAGCTACCAAATTACTACTAATGCATAAGGCCATAGCAAAAATAAGCAATATTCAAGACATAATACAAAGACCATATAAAGTACAGACTGTGTGAGGATTTGGATGTGCAGAGCTTGAGATAGTAGAGGAAAAATAAAATCATGAAGAAATCTGTAGTTGGATTTTCTTTTAATCTAGTCTAACAATAAAATGCCAAAATGTTGTTGTTTTACTTTTCTGGATTTGGGTGGCAGAGCACCATCCAGCTCCCAAATAAATTACACATGGAGTCTTATTTTTTTCTTACAAATGCCTGGCCTTAGCTTGGTTTGTTTCTAGCCAGCTTTTCTTAACTTAAATTATCCCATAGATCTAATCTACATGGGAAGTAGAAAAAGATAAGATCTCTTGAGTAAACTGGGAGCATAGGGACCTTGGAAGAGGGTTGAAGGGGAGGGAAGAGGTAAGGACCGGAGAAGAGAAAAATGTAAAGCTCAATAAAAATAATAATTAAAAAAGAAATAAAGGGAAAAAAGAAATCAAGTGTTTATTTTTATACTGGCAGCTGGCCAGTCAACACTGATCTGCTCCTTCCTGTTATGCAAAGGCTTGCTTTCCTAGCAACATGTTTCTACACAAGTATGACTCCAGTAAGTAGTGACTATATTGCTGCAAGTGTGAGGATGCTTTACTCAAGACTCCCTTTAGGTCTCCAGCAAAGAATATGCTTATAGCCAACATAAAGCATATAAACTCAGATAATACTTTTCCAAACACATTCTTGTACCACTAGAAACAAAGTAAAAAACAATTTGTTCAAATATTCAAATTTTTAGGTTACACTATCTCCTTTAAATTTAATTATCTCATTTGCTGTATTATGTCTTCTACTGTTGCCTTCTCTCTTGCTAATAATAATTAATAATGCAATTGTTGTTCCTATGTACAGTGTGTATCCTAAGATCAATCGCTTGGGTTTATCTCATGGTGTCCTGCCTGCTCTGCTCTCTCTAGCATCTCCTTGGGTTTTTTGAGGATGAGCTACTAGATTTTAAGTCTTTTTTAAGTTACAAACATGAAAGTTCTATATATTTTTTAAAAAAATTTATTTCTCAAGGATACTGACTAAACCAATGTTAAGAGTTTTGATCGCTTTCGAAAATATAAAATATCATACTATCACTTCTTAATCACTTCAACATAAATGGTAAAACTATAATTTTTACATTATCTTAGCGTAATAACCCCATATTACGTTTTACAAGGACACAGAGACAGAGACCCACATTGGAGCACCGGACAGAAATCTAAAGGTCCAAATCAGGAGCAGATGGAGAGAGAGCACGAGCAAGGAACTCAGGACCGCGAGGGGTGCACCCACACACTGAGACAATGGGGATGTTCTATCG
>NW_004949095.1:9898993-9899619 GCF_000317375.1 Microtus ochrogaster
AGCTGCCCCAGGAACTAACTGGGGACCTCTCCTTAGGCACCTGGAAGCCCCTCTAGGTCCAAGAAATCTTTAATAAATAAATAAATAAAAATAGTTTTACATAATAATTCTTTACTACAGAAACAAAAAAGAGCCTTAAAAATTCAGGTTTCCTTTAAATAGTAATACTCATTCATCACTTTAGTTTAGTGATATTTGATGCACTCCTCTTTTCCCAGCTTATAAATAAAAAGTACTGCCACCAGTCAGCAGTATGACATTTGAGAAAGCACCTAACCCACAGCCTTGGGCTAAACACAAGAGAAGTACAACATAGGAACTTTATTTCCTCCAGCAATAAAATTACCCTTTTTTTATCTAACTCTATTAGTCATTTTCAAAATTATACTTCATTAAAACATATAAGACTTCTTATAAACACCACAAAAATATCTATTAGGAGTAAGTCAGGAACTAGGATAGGTATTACAAGTAACACAACACCTCATGTCAATATTAAATGGTTCTTTGCAGATTTCAGAGCATGCATGTTTCATATATATATACATATATATTTTATTTTTTTATATTGAGAAAAGGAAAAAAAAAGTTTCCCCCTCCTCCCAGTCTCCCATTTCCCTCCCCCT
>NW_004949095.1:9900024-9915492 GCF_000317375.1 Microtus ochrogaster
ACGGAGTCTACAATTGGTGAACCTAAAGAAGCTAAATAAGAAGGTGAACCCAAGGAAAAACATAGTTATCCTCTTGCCTATGGGAAGTAGACAAAATTGCCGGGGAGAAAAGTGGGATCTTGGGGTGGGGTGGGTTGGGGGTAAGGGGAGATGGGGAGAGAAAAGGGAGAAGGGGAGGATGGGGGGAACTTGGGGAAACAGGATGATTGGATAAAGGAAGGCTGGATAGGGGAGCACGGAAACATGCATGTTTCTTTAACTCCATGAACAAGGCAGGAAAGGTGCTGTCCCACCTGTATTCTCAATGAGCATACAGTCCAACAGGAGAGAAAAGGAAGTAAATAGGAAATTACTGTCAGATATGGTAAGTTCTATGATGCCAGTAATTACAAAATGACTGCCTGGTTAGTTGGTTTTAAAGATTTATTTTTATTATTAGACTATATGTACATGTTGGTGGTAGATCCCCCTAAGCTGCAGTTGAGCAAGCTGATGTGGGTGTTGAGAACAGAACTCAGGTTGTCTACAGAGAAGTACACTCTTAAATGCCAGCTAGCTCTCCCATGTTTCTTTGTTATTTACGTCCTTGCTTGCTTTTGAGACCGAGTCTCCTGTATTCCAGGCTGACTCACAACCTCACAAGTGCTGGGGGAACAGATCTGTGCCAGCATGACCAGTTTATACTTCAGACGAAGGCTAGGCAAGGACTCTAATAGAGGAGCTACATTCCCAGCCCATTACACAATATCCATTAAGTGAATAGCAGACACCCATGTATTACCTTTAATAATGCAAATGAACCAAAATTTTATGTCAAATATCCTGAGAATGAAAAGCCAAACTGTTAATGAGAATTATAATCATTATAGTAGCAGCTGTTTATTGCCAGATATACTATACTAATGTTTTTATACTTCCAATCTGACCTCATATACCTAATTAATAAAATTAATTTTCAGGAAGAAGTGATTTGTCCAAAGCTAGATAACTATAACCCTGAATTACAAGATTAGGAGTTGATTGGGTGTCTCCCATCACAAAACTCCATGGTCTTTGATTGACAGTTAGCAACCTGCAGGTTGATCACTAGAAAAAACTATAAATTCCCTTATATAGGTCCCTGAAAATAGGATAGTTTTGCTTCTTAATGTTTTAGGCTCTTTAGTTTCATCCAAATTCAGATTGTGATTTTTATGAAACATTTAGATGTAGTCTTATTACCCTGAAAAATTATGGCTGACATATAGATTTAATATAGACATGCTTACCCCTTGTATTATAGTGTCATGTTGTCTCCTCCCTCCCCTCTTTCATTAAGTCCAGATCCTTACTATGTATCAAGTTACCCTCAAACCCATAATCCATTGCCCCAACCTTGAACCTTATCAAGGCAAAACAATAAAGGCCTAATTTTCCACATTTCCAAATACAAGTATCACCTTGCTCCTTATGTTAATGAAACAGTGACATGAAAAACACTTACAGAGAAAGTGAACTGTAAACTGTAACATAGTTCAAATTATAAATTACTTTTCTAATTACCATTAAGCATTAGCCATAATATCCAGAACCTAAAACAACCTAGATGCCCCCCAACTGAAGAATGGACAAAGAAAATGTGGTAGCATTCACACAATGAAGTATTAGTCAGTTAGAAAAAAAAATGACATTATGAAATTGCAGGCAAATGGATGGAACTAGGGAAAAAATCATCCTGAGTGAAGTAACTCAGGCTCAGAAAGACAAACACAGTATGTACTCACTCATAAGTGGATGTTAGATGTAAGCAAAGGATAACCAGACTACAGTCCACAGCTGCAGAGAACCTAGGTAACAAGAAAGACCCTAAGAGGGACACATGGGAAAAGGAATTAGTTGAGATCTTCAGGGAAAACTGGGGGCAGAAAAGGGGAGGGGATGGGAGATGAGCATATGAGGAAATGGGATAGTCTTGGGGGAGAGGGACAGAATGGGAGAGCAATGAAAAAGAGATCTTGATAGAGTCACTATGGTGTTAGGGTGAAACCCGGGGCTAGGGAAATTCCAAGAATCCACAAGGTTGACCCCAGCTAAGACTCCTAGCAATAGTAGAGAGGGAACCCAAACTGGCCTTCCCCTGTAATCAGATTGGTAAATACCCCAACTATCATCATAGAGCCTTCATCTAGTAACTGATGGAACCAATGCAAGATACACAACCAAGCACCAGGCCGAGCTCTGGGAATCCAATTGAAGAGAAGGAGGAAGGAATATATGAGCAAGGATGGAGAAATCTACAGAGACAAATGAACCAAGCTCATGGAAACTCATGAACCGACAGCTAGGGAGCCTCCATGGGACCGAACTAGGCCCTCCACATGTGGGAGACAGTGGTGAAGCTTGGATTATTGGTGAGGCAACTGACGGTAGTATCAGGATCTATCCCTGGTGCATGAACTAGCTTATTGGAGCCATTTCCTATGGCAAAATGCCATACTCAGCCTTAATGCACAGGGGAGAAGCTTGGACCTGCCCCAAATTAAAGTGCCAGACTTTGTTGACTCCCCATGGGAGCCCTTACCTATTGGGAAGAATGAATGGGGGAAGTGTGCCAGAGGAGAGGTGAAGGTAGGGGCAGGAGGAGGAGGGAGAACTGTGGATGGAATGTAAAATGAAATTTAAAACATAAATTTAAAAAAGATTTAAAGAAAGAAAAAAAAGAAACTCATTCAATTAAACTGTCAATTGAGATTTAATTAGCAAAAAGAGCACATAAAAATTTGACCAGAAAGGTTTACTCTAATGAAATACTTAGGGAGCTGGAGAGATGACTCAGAAGTTAACAGCACATACTGTTTCTCCAGAGCACCGGAGTTTGAGTCCCACCATCCACGACCACCTGGAACGCCAGCTCCAGAGGAAACCAACTCCTCTAGCTTCTGTGGGTACCTACACTCACATGTAAATACCCACACACAGACAGGCATATAGACATAGTTTAAATTATTTAAAAATTAAAAAGAATCATTTACTGTAATAGGAGGATAATTATAAAGAAAGGGAAAGTATCCCAAGTAAGAGCAAGTTTGGAAAAAATGGGTAGTATTTTTTCCCTGACATTCAGATCTCCCCATAAAAGCAGAAGTGATTGCAACCCTTTGGAAAGCAAAGTTTGCTGAACTCTACAGGCAAAGTCAGAAAGCAGGTAGCTAAGTGTGGTAGGCACAAGAGCAAAGAAAATCAAAATTTCTGACATCAACACTTAAACCAGGTGGTACAGAGCCTGGAGCACACTATGTGTACCTTGAGAAGTTCGCACGAGTGCCTTGCTGTACCAAAACCAAATGTACAAGATCATGAAGAAACTGTATGGACATGCAGCTAGCATACTACATCACTCCCAGATCTGTGGGGAAACAGCATATCAGAAGGCAAAATAACTTCTTCCTGAAGTGTCCCTTCAGCACCCTCTACTGTCACTGTTGGATATTGTGTTTGTTGGAAAAGGAAAACTGTCTAAAGCTCCATGGAGCAAGTATGAGAGATAAACTGACATACAGATTACAAATATTCCAGTTTATAAATATTTTTAAGCAATAAATTGTGAAATTTGTACTATAACAGAAAAGTATACCATTTACAAAAAAAAATTTCCAGAAGAGCACCAAAGAAATCTGAGGCCTCTAGACTTTATTAATATCAATTTCCTCTTGTAATACTGAACTATAGCTCTGTAAGAGGGTTACCATTGGAGAAAACTGAGTATGTGTGAATGAAACCCCTCTGTAATAGTGATACAATTTCTTCTGAGACTATAGTTTTTCAAAGTATAAATTTTTATTTAACTCAGCCAGAGAGGGGACCACATACCTTTCATTCCAGCAGTCATAAGGCAGAGGAAGATCTTTGCCAGTTCAGGGCCAACCTGGTCTACTTATAAGCTCCTAGTCAAGCAGTGATACAGAGTATGTCTTTTTTTTTAAATAGCCAATCCAAAAAAATGAACTCTAAGATATCAACCAAATATAAGAATAAACTAGAGAAAAATGTATGTTTTACTACTTATATGGTGTATTAGTTGGTTTTTGTCAATTTGACTCAAACTTAGACATTTCTAGGGAGGTTAACTGAAAAAATGGTTCCATCAGATTGCACTATAGGCAACTCTGTGTAATTGAGCAAGCTAAGGAAGCAAGCTGATAAACAAGACTTCATCTGTAGCTTCTGCTTCAGTTACTGCCTTCTCTGGGAAATATAAAACAAACAAACTCTTTCCTCTCTAAACTGCTTTTGGTCATGGTGGGTTGTTTCGGCTTGGTTTGGTTTTTGGCTTTTCAAGACAGGGTTTCTCTGTAAAACAGTCCTGGCTATCCTGAAATTTGCTTTGTAGACTACGCTGGCCTTGAACTCACAGAGATCTACCAGCCTCTGACTCCCAAAGGCATGGGCCATCATGCCCAGCTGGTCACAGTGTTTTATAACAGCAATAGAAACCCTAACTACAGTATATAAAAAAGTATTCCTTAAAATAAAAATTCTGAAAAGTAACTATATTACTTTCACATAGTTAACACTTACTCCATGGTGCCAACTCCTTCTACAAGATAAAGTATCAAACGTAATAAAAGTTCTAGTTAAAAGGCTGAGATAAATAGGAGTTTCCAATAATCCATCACACAAATCACTTGATAATGCCAACTGCTCTCTACCAATTGTCACTTGAAATCACTGTGAAAGAACATTGAAAGTATTTTTGTGCAAATAATATTTTATCTTTTATGGAAATAGAAAACATTATCTTGAGTGAGGTAAGCCAGACCCAAAAAGAGGAACATGGGATGTACACACTCATATTTGGTTTCTAGCCATAAATAAAGGACATTGAGCTTATAATTTGCGATCCTAGAGAAGCTAAATAAGAAGGTGAATCCAAAGACAAACATATAGGCATCCTCCTGAATATTAACCTTCATCAGGCAATGAAAGGAGACAGAGACAGAGACCCAAATTGGAGCACAAGACAGAAATCTCAAGGTCCAAATCAGGAGCAGAAGGAGAGGGAGCATGAGCAAGGAACTCAGGACCATGAGGGGTACACCCACACACTGAGACAATGGGGATGTTCTATCGGGAACTCACCAAGGCCAGATGGCCTGGGTCTGAAAAAACATGGGATAAAACCGGACTTGCTGAACATAGTGGACAATGAGGACTACTGAGAACTCAAGAACAATGGCAATGGGTTTTTGATCCTCCTGCACGTACTGGCTTTGGGGGAGCCTAGGCAGTTTGGATGCTCACCTTACTAGACCTGGATGGAGGTGGGCGGTCCTTGGACTTCCCACAGGTCAGGGAACCCTGATTGCTCTTTGAGCTGATGAGGGAGGGGGACTTGATCAGGGGAGGGGAAGGGAAATGGGAGGCAGTGGCGGGGAGGAGGCAGAAATCCTTAATAAATAAATAAATTAAAAAAAATATTTTATCTTTTAAAAACAAGAAGAAAAAAATCAGGATTTAAATCATGCTTCCCTGAATAAAAACAACAGAGTACAAATAAGTTTACACTTAAAATATTATGCAGAGTATGAACTACCCTTTAATTTTTCTTAATTTATTAGGATGTCTAAAATACTTGATTTGTTAAAAAGTGTTTATGAATATACAAATTTACATAAGAGAATAAAACAAGCTAAAACACTAAATTCTAGGCAGCATTAAGTCAGTGATCTGTGCTTCTTTCTAAATAAAAGTATAATAACTTGCAATGTTAACAGTAAAAACAAGTACCCAAAAAATTCAGTAAAAGATCTAACATCAACTCAGTAGGACAGGAGACTGTTTTCTTTTATGATGCTAAAAATCAAACCTAGGTTTTTTTTTTTTTTTTGGTTTTTTCGAGACAGGGTTTCTCTGTGGTTTTGGAGCCTTTAATCCCAGCACTCGGGAGGCAGAGGCAGGCGGATCTCTGTGAGTTCGAGACCAGCCTGGTCTACAAGAGCTAGTTCCAGGACAGGAACCAAAAACTATGGAGAAACCCTGTCTCGAAAAATAAAAAAAATAAAAAAATAAAATAAAAATCAAACCTAGGAATTTGGTGGTGAAGTCCTCCCCAATGGGGATACATCCCTAACACCCTAAAATCAAATTAGCTAAGGCAAAAATACAAATTTGATCATCCACTGACTTTAGTAATATCAAACCACAATAGAAAACTACTATGCTATAAAAAAAATCACAGATAATTTTCTTAATACTCATAGACTAAGAATTTTTACTTAAGAAAAGGACACCATGAATAGGACAAAAAAGGCAGTCTACAGAATAGGAAAAGATGTTCGCCAACCCCAAACCCAACAGAGGTTCCAAAATATAAAAAGAACTTAAACTAGATATCAAAAAAATCAAATAATCCATTTTAAAAATAGGGTATGAGAAAATAGGGTATGGCAAGCCCTGCTTGTAGCCCTCCCAGAGACAGGCCTTAGTTCCAGTTTATTGGAACTTGTTGGAACTGAACAGCAGTTCTTGGGAAAGCAGCAACCCAGGGGCAACCAATCAGAGGGTGCCCCACAGCCTTGTGCAAGCTTACCTTTCCCATCCTGCAGCTGAAAAGACCCTAACCTCTAAGTCACCAACCAATCATATAGAAACCCATAAACTTTTTGTTTAAACGTACCAATCAGTCCCCAGACTAACCTGTCCTCCCTGGAATTCACCTGATCTTGTTTAAAAGAAGCCAACAGGCTTCTCTTGTCATCGCCATGTGGCACCCCAACATGTTGAAATTTTAATAAAGCATTCTTGTTGATTTCACACGTGACTGGTTGTCTTTTATGAGACTTCCCATGGGCCCTAATATATGGTGCATTATCAGGAAGTTCCTTCAAGACTCCTGAGTATAGAAAATCTGGTTGGCTGGTAAAGGTATGAGCACTCTTTGGTTTGGTCTGTCATTGTTCTGACTACCACTATTCTGATCCATGTTCTGTTTTTGTTGTTGTTGTTCCTCTCCTTCTTGTTTTTCCCCCAAGAGGATCAAGCTAACTGAATCTGGCGGCTGGAGATTTGCCTGATAGATGCATTAGAGGAAGCACTAATGTGTGTGCCTGGAGACATCCTGGGCTGACCTAGGAGGAACAGAGGGTCCCTTTGATTGAACTGGGACAGAAAGTCTCTTTGGTTGAACAGGGAAGCAGGTCACTCCCATAGCAAACTGACGTGGGATTCCTCTCTGTATGCTATGAGTATGTTTTATTACCACTGGTTGATAAAGATGCTACTTTGGTCTATAACAGGAAATTAATATAAATAGGCTGGAATAGATAGAGATAGTAGGCAGAATAGAGAGACACCATGTAGCTGCCAAAGGAGACAGATGCTAAAACCTTATTGGTAGGCCCCAGTCTCTTGGTGATACACTGATTAATAGAAATGGGTTAATTTAAGATGTAAGAGTTAGTTAGCAAGAAGCCTGAGCTAAAAGCCAAGCAGTATTGTAATCAATACAATTTCTGTATGATTATTTGAACCTGGGCAGCTAGGAAGGAATGAGCAATCTCCGTTTATAAAATGGCACCACAACGTGTGCCAACTACATCCACATAAAACCTGAGCGAGTTTGGGAACAAAATTCTAGACACAAAAGAACAGAGTTAAGCACAACTTCCTGGTAGCAGCATTTTCTGAGGTGGACCCTGTTTTCTAGAGGCAAGCAGAGCCACAATTCCTTTCAAGAAGCCTTCCTGACTCAGCAGTAGCAGCAAAAACTCTTCAGCTCCTTTTTAAGAAGGCTTCCTCCGTGCTAACTGCATGAACAACTCTGGCCCTTTTAGAAGGTTTAAGTGGGGTGGGGTTTGTGAGCAATGTGCTACTATTAGCTGCTTAATGGCCACACAGACCCACTGCATCCCTGAAGCTGGGGCAGTGAGCATGACTTACAGAAGTAGTGAAAATACCTACCCCATGTAGTACAGGGTGGAGCCAACAGGTGTAGAGTAGGTCCTAGCTAAGACTGCTTACTTAGCATTAAAAAAAGGGGGAGGTGCTCCTGGTCAGAAAATGATTATAGATATTCAAAAAAGACAGATTCTGAACAGGTCACAGTGTAGTCATAAACGTTCATAGGCTTGGGAGAGAGAGAAAAAAAGAGTATAGACAAGAGTAAAGATAATAAAATAAGTGTTTTTTGTTATTTTCTGAGACAGGGTTTCTCTGTAGCTTTGGAGCCTGTCCTGGAACTAGCTCTTGCAGACCCAGATGGCCTCAAACTCACAGAGATCTGCCTGCCTCTGCCTCCCGAGTGCTGGGATTAAAGGTGCATGCCACCAATAAAATAAATATTAAAAACTAATAAAGCAATAAGCCACATGAAGATGGAATACACACAGTCTGAATTATGTATATTCTTGTGTTTTCTTTAAATTTTATGATTGTGAATGAGATAAGTACAGAGAGACATTTCATTGTATGAGCTACTAAGCTAAACCAATATATATCATAAGATATATATAAAGATACCATTAAATATATACATATATTTGATATATACCTTTATAATACATATATATTTTTAAAGGTATTTGGCTTCAAAATATGAGTCTAAGGATATGTTGCTTTGGAAAAGAGGTTCTGCTTTTGTTTCAACAGCAGATGAGAACCTGTGGATTCCTTCAAGGCTAATGTGGTTTGATGGAACAAGACACCCCAAAAGGTCGTCATGAACCCTAAAAATACTTCACCCAACAAAAAGCAGGAAGCACTTTGGAGAAAACTATGCCCAAATTCCCAAAATGATTGTTTATAAATGTTTGTTTTCATTTAAAAGGAACTGGGTATAAATCATTAATAGTCACAGTCAACCTCTTTAAAAAAAATAAGGAAGATATGATATAGAGATGAATACTTTGCATTGGTATGGATTTTGGTCTATTGATACAAATTTAAGGTCAATTTTGTTATATGTATTTCTGGTCTTCTTTAAGGTATTATGTTTATGAATCTCGGCAGATGAGGATAGGGAACCTGAAACGACCCTATCCTACAGCAATACTGACGAATATCTTGCATATCACCATGGAACCTTCATCTGGTGATGGATGGAGATAGAGACAGAGACCCACACTGGAGCACTGGACTGAGCTCCCAAGGTCCCAATGAGGACCAGAAGGAGGGAGAACATGAGCAAAGAAGTCAGGACCACGAGGGGTGCACCCACCCACTGAGACAGTGGGGCTGATCTATTGGGAGCTCACCAAGGCCAGCTGGACTATGACTGAAAAAGCAGGGGATAAAACCGGACTCTCTGAACATGGCGAACAATGAGGGATGATGAGAAGCCAAGGACAATGGCACAGGGTTTTGATCCTACTTCATGTTCTGGCTTTGTGGGAGCCTAGCCAGTTTGGAGGTTCACCTTCCTAGACATGGACGGAGGGGGGAGGACCTTGGACTTTCCACAGGGCAGGGAACCCTGACTGCTCTTTGGACTGGAGAGGGAGGGGGAGAGGAGTGGGGGGAAGGGGAGAAGGGTGGGAGGAGGGGGAGGGAAATGGGAGGCTGGGAGGAGGGGGAAACTTTTTTTCCCTTTCTCAATAAAAAAAATGTAAAGCATAATTAAAAATTACAAATTAATAGTCATTTATAATAGTCAATCTTGTAGTTTGTTAGTTAGGTTTTCAAGATATACAGAGATATTTTTCAGTTAGATAAATAATCTTCAACACTTCAAAGATCTATGGAATATGGCATTTAAAATGTTTTAAAAACTTAGGCTTTGGGTGCTGGAGAGATGGCTCAGTGGTTAAGAGCACTGACTGCTCTTCCGGAGGTCCTGAGTTCAATTCCCAGCGACCACATGGTGGCTCACAGCCATCTGTAATGAGACCTGGCGCCCCCTTCTGGCATGCGGGCACACATGGAAGGAATGTCCTGTACACATAATAAATAAATCTTAAATAAATAAATAAATAAATAAATAAAATAAAAACTTAGGCTTTTTTCAACAGTGAGACATGTCTGCTCTTGGTAGCACCAATTACTTCAAGAGGAAGATGAGCATCAAAGAGTGTCCTTATGGAGTTTGTTAGCCATTTGGGCAAGAAACTGCTCTTGCCTGGACTGATTGAAGGTATGCTGTATAAATTGGACATGCAGAACCCACAAAAAAAAAGTGACTGCTGAACTTTGCAACGGGATGATCCTTCAGGGTTCCTGCTTCACAGAAGAAACTGCCAGATATTCTGCAGGACACAGAAGAAAGCAACTGATGAACTTTGCCTTTACAAGGCAGAATTTTCAAATTTCCTGCTTCATGGAAAAGTCTACCAGATACTATGGGCCTTAGGCTGAAGGTAGATGCTCCAACATTACAGAAGAACTTTGAGTAACTATCCAGGCAGCAAGATGTCTCTGTCAATTCTAGAGTTTTGGAAGTTGTTTACAAGGCACTTCCTGTTTACTTAGATAATATTGTATCCTTCTAAAGTCTTTGATAAAGTTGAAGAAGATAGTTATACTTTTCCTAAGTTATGATAAGAAATAAATTAGATATGAAACTTTAGACTCACAAAGAAATATTGTAACGAATAATTCTTGCTTGATAACTGTTTTGCTATATGTAATTTTACTATGTTAAAGTTAAAACCCTCCTTTTCATTTAGACAGAAAAGGGGCGATAATGTGGGATTACCCTCTGTATGCTATGAATATGTTTTATTACCATTGGTTAATAAAGAAACTACTTTGGTCTATAACAGGGAAGAATATAGACTTCTTTATATCTTGCATATGCAAGATTATGGAGTTTGTTAGCCATTTGGGCAAGAAACTGCTCTTGCCTGGACTGATTGAAGGTATGCTGTCTTCCAGGCTGGAAGAGAGAAAGAGAGAGTAGGTGGAATCAGAGAGAAACCATGAAGCTGCCAAAGGTGACAGACACCAGAACCTTACTGATAGGCCAAAGCCTCGTGGTGATACACTGATTAATAGAAATGGGTTAATTTAATATGTAAGAGTTAGTTAATAAGAAGCCTGAGCTAATATTATAATTAATAGCAGTATTATAATTAATACAGTTTCTGTGTGATTATTTGGGTCTGGGCAGTCAGGAACAAACAAGCAGTCTCCGTTTACAGCAAACAGAACTCCCCCAGGAAGATATTCCATCAGCCTTCTCCTGATTTCTGTTCTGTGCACCGTACTGGTACATTTCTGTTGGTGTTATTTTCATGTCTTTCTGTCTGTTTGTAAAGTTACCTCCCTACTTCTCTTAGGAGTGGGTCAGTCGAACTCAACTTCCTCCCTTAAGTCTTATTTTGGACCATTCCAAGGATTTTCAGGCCCAAGCTGGTGACTTGGGACTAATTATCCAGAGAGGGTGGGGGCACGCTTGATATGAACATGGCAGGTGAAGGGGAGAAAACTCCTATGGTTGCTAAAGTGAAATGACCCTGCTGTGACAATTTAGCCAGTGCCTGCAACCAGGGAAGCTGACCATCTTTTTTTGCAGGATACTGACTGTCAGGCAGTCACTCTGGCCACAAGCTGCCCGTGTAGCTGCTGTGCCCCCATTCCCTTCCTTTCTGGGCCAAATTCTTCACTGTGGACCAAGGTTCTTGCCACAACTACTTCCCCTTAGCCCTTCCTGTCCTGACACTGTCTAAGAAACTGCTGGAACCAGGTTATAAAATATTCTATTTCTGAAATATGATGCTTTTGCTTAAACAGAGAAAATTATATAGTTTTGGTCATTTACATCCAGTGGGTTATAAATATTTCTCAACATTTACAGGGGTTGGTTACAAATTACTATTCGTTAGAGTAAAAAAAAACTACTGCTAGTCTTAGATGTTTCATGTTGGTGCATGTTTTTATGTGCTGATGCAAATTTAGAGTTATTTTTGTTATGGTGTATGTATGCTTTTGTTCTCATTTAAAGTACTTTAGCCATACAATATTCTAGTCTACTGAAGTTAACCACAAGAAGGACTTTGACACAAGTTTTCATGTTATCTGAAAAGTAACAGAAAATGCAGGAGACTACAAAAACAAAGAGAAGAGAAGGGAAAGAGGAGCTGTCTAAATGTCTGGCTTAACCAGAGGGGGTATGAGATTTGACCACATTAAGTCTGGTTGGTTTTCTTCATTTAAAAAAACAAAACTGATGATTCTTCTATAAAATGTTTTTATAGGAAAGAGGAGGACTGAGGTTCCATGTCAGGCTTATTTTTAAAAATATATAATGTATAATTAAAAATGCAAGTTAATAATTAATCATTATGCCATAGCCCTCTAGGTTGCAGGGCTATATATGATTGGCTTTCTATAAAATGACAAGACTAGAGCTCTTAGCTATTCACAGTTTCATAGAAAAGTCCAAACCTGTTTCTTAAAAGTGCTAATAAGATGAAAGCAAAACGAATACAGAACTCTGGTCTACAAAAAGCAATACTTATAAGGATGTTATTTCAGAAAAATATGGCTCTAACTTTATATTTGATATAGGGAATGGTTACCATCAGACCTAGAACAGCAGCACTGGAGAACTGGAATGGGCTGTTTATGATGATAGAAAATGTAAAGTTATATTTGCTACAACATACTGTATATGTGATTCAACTCTTTTTTTAATATATACTCCATATGGTGATTAAAAACTTAAGATTATAAAGGCCTATTCATATTAACAAAAGCTGACTTAGTACTTACATCCAAGTACTTATGTCTTTGTCAAATGTTCAATCCATGCTTCTAAAGAATTTAGATAAATTAAAATGTATGTTTGATAAACAAGATATTTAATAAATAAGATATATATTATACAATGGAGTTTCTGGTCACCTGAGGGTCCCTTTCCCAGGGTTGGGCATTTAGGCAAGTGCCCCCATGGCTTGTCAAGAGCGGTGCTAGCCTACAGGCTCCCTCATTCCCTACTCATGTGCCACACCCCAATTCATAAGCCCCTTTCTCCTGTCCCCATTTGGCCCTGGGGGATCTTTCCCCTGTCACTATTACTATTCCTTGCCTTCTCATAAGACAGCCTTAGGTTGGAGCAAACTTGTTACACATTCACCCATAGAATGGCTATTTTGCTTTCTTTACTGAGCCCATTATCTATGTTAAAAAGTTTTATTTTTAATACTAGAAGAGCTTCAATCAAAGTTATTAATTTTAAGGCTAAACCTGATAGGAATGGAATGTAAAGTCCTAGTCTTATGAAAGCTACTAATTTATTGTAGGCTGGTAAGGAACACAAGTGAATGGTGAGTCATCTTATAGATGATCAAGTTCTTTAACTGTTTGTCAGAGCCCACAGATGTAGATTCATTCCACCTTGAACAAAGGTCATAGAGTTCAGGCCTATTCTTGTTCCTTCAAGGTTACTGACAGAAAGTTTGACCCAGGGTGTGGCTACTAACAGGACATTTTGACCTAGGGTGTGGTTACTTGACGCTTTGGGTTTCTGAGAAGATAATCACTTTGTTCCTTGCATTTTGGTAGAGAGGTCTTTCCCCTCCTCTTTGGATTGGGGTATATAAAGCCTATGAAAAATAAACATGGGTGGATTCAGTATTCACTGTGTTGCCCCCCAACTCTATCCTATATCTCTGTCTTTTCTTTTATATCTCTGTTTTTTGCTGCCTAACATTTATAATCCACATGCCCCTACTGTGAAACGTACAAACCCATCAAGGTTGGACTCCGACAACTGTAGTCATGCTAAGAAATAATATAATTAATTACAGGGATAAGCCTTACTTAGTCCCCTGTATATGTTTTCAAAGTTAAACTTAAAAGAAGTAACCAGAAACAAAGTTTGTCTATTCATATGTAAATAACAGACAGTCCTCAAATGCTTCAGAGATCTACATAATATGGCATTTATTTTATGTTTAATAAAGAACTTATAATTATAACAGATGGGGACTCCCAGCTCCTAGCAAACACTCCTAAGGTCTCCAAAGAAAACAAATGGAATCACGCAACAACTCCACCAGGATTGTTGATAACACTGACAACTGGGTGAGATGTACAAATGCAACAGCAGCTACCAGTACCCAGCCCAGACTGTGAAAAAGCAGTACACTGGAGAATTGCTTGACCCCCTTTGCCTGGACAAAGTATGGTTGGTCTTCCCCGTGTTCCTCCTCCACAGGAAAAACTCTCACATTATAGGCCTGGCAGCTGAAGACTGATGCTCCTGTCCTGAGGACTCCTCTGCCTCTAAGATAGATAGTGCTGAAGAGGACATGGAAGCCTGGGATTGCTGTCGGAACTAATATAGACTAGTCTCTGTCACTTTTAATAGATTCAGAAGCTGTTTGGTCCACACTCCCATATATATTAATCCTTCTCTGATCTCTGAAGGTATTGACTGACCTTGCGAAACAAGCACCCAGTTCCTTTTGAGAGGCTGCGGTTGCCTTGTCAGTTCTCTTTTTAAGTAAAGATCAGGTCACAGGCCTCACTTCCCTAAAGATACTACTAGGTCTCAAAACAGCTTACTTTGCTACCAGATTCCAGAAGAGATAAAAATAAACAGATTTCAGCTATAACTTCCCACTAAAGGGACATGATTTTAAATTACTGTTCTCAATAGTAGCTGTTTATGTTTCTGATAAATGATTAGATGTATGTGTATATGTATATATACATATATATTACATGGATATCACACACGTATAAATAACACAGGTTTTGAGGATCTAAGAAATTATTCTAAAATTTGAAAGTTTAAGTAAGCCATGGAAGTTTCCGTAAGTGACATATGGGTCTGAGAAAGAAATTTTAAATGTAAAGTTTATGTAAGGTCTGAGAATATGAGAATCTATGACTGAGATATATATAAGGGTCTGAGGATATGAAAGCTTAAGGTATGAAAGCTTAAATAAATTCTGAGGGTCTCAGAAAATTATTTAAGATACAAATACAAGTTACACTGGGTGGTGGTGGCACATGCCTTTAATCCCAGCACTCGGAAGGCAAAGGCAGACGAATCTGTGAGTTCAAGGCCAGCCTGGTCTACAAGAGCTAGTTCCAAGACAGGCACAACAGCTACAGAGAAACCCTATCTCGTGGGCGGGGGGGTGGGGGGGAGGAGAGAAGTAGACAGCAGTGAAGAACAATACCTGAGGGTAACCTCTGGACTTCACATTCATACATGTGCACCTACACACAAATGAACACAAGCACACATAGAAATGCACACACAATAAGATGTAGTCATTTGCATTAATTTGGTAAGAAGACAAGACAGACACAGAAAAAAACAAAATAATACACATTCTTTCATATATTAAAAAAATAGCCTGTAGAGGTCTGACAGTAGACATTAGAAATGGGAAGAGCAGGAGGGGAGACAAACGAGAAAACATTAAAAAGATCCTTTTAAAAGACAAATCCAGTGCTCCAATGTGGGTCTCTGTCTCTATCTCCATCCATCACCAGATGAAGGTTCCATGGTGATATGCAAGATATTCATCAGTATGGCTA
>NW_004949095.1:9918217-9943959 GCF_000317375.1 Microtus ochrogaster
TCTTGTAGACCAGGCTGGTCTCGAACTCACAGAGATCTGCCTGCCTCTGCCTCCCAAGTGCTGGGATTAAAGGCGTGCGCCACCATCGCCCGGCTTTCTGTCCAGTTCTTAAAACTTTATATGTCACATCTAACATGGATAAGCCAGAAAAGGAAAGAATAGTAGAATTTGTTGAGACAGGGAACAGTTCTCATATCTCTTCAAACAATACAGCATTTTATTACATACAGGTTTAAATAATGTATTTCATATTTCAACACATTTTAGGCAATAAAAATTTTATACAGTTCATTCATTTATCTGAATTTGCAAACAGAAGTAGAAAAGTAGAAACATGAATTATAGTAGAAGACAGACTCAACTCAAAATTATCTGTCTTATCACAGTTAAGGCACTAAACCTTCATGCCTCACTTTCCTCAACTGTGAAACAACATAATAATATCTACACTCATAGGTCACAGTGCCTAGAACAGTGCTCAGAGCAGAAAGTGTTAAATGAGGGGAAGTAACTCTAAAACTGTGTTTCAAGCATTGTGCTAGGAGTTAAGATAAGCATAGTACTTTCTAATAAGGGTTGAGAAAGACAACTGCAGTATATCAATATCAACATATGAAATATCACTATATGAGGTGCCCAAGAGTGCAAAGAGATAAAGTGACTTCTTTCCTAACAAAAACTGAAGTATATCAAACAAACAAAAAAACTAGAGCGATCAGGGTTCCCTGCCCTGTGGGAAGTCCAAGGACCTTTATAAGTTACTTGAACCCTGATCACTCTTTGGGCTGACGAGGGAGGGGGAATTGATTGGGGGAGGGGGAGGGAAATGGGAAGCGGTGGTGGGGAAGAGACAAAAATCATAAATAAAAATAAATAAATAAATAAATTTAAAGAAAAAACTAGAGCACCTAGGGTTTAGTATATTATTCTTTCTACTTTGAGGTGTGATTGAAATTTTATATTTTGATTTTTATATATTTGATTTTTAAATAAATTTTATTTTCTCCATGACAAGACACACTCAGAATATGTAATCTGAAGTATATTCTTTCACACCAACTGTCTTTCTACTACAAAAATTACTTTGTTAGTGTAAGAATTCTCTTGATGAGACTGCCACCTACTGGATAATTAAATTCTACCATTTACAGTTTGGGCGTAATAAAAGGGAAGGTTTGTTTCTCTTTGAAACATATTAAACTAAGTATTTACAAAATCTCCCATATCACAGATAATTAATTCTGTCAAAGAAAGCATTGTTTTGGCAAACCTAAAGCAATCCCAAGCCAATGCCTACTTAGAGATCAACTAACAAAAAGAATGAAAAAGGAACCAAAGAATTTAGCATGAATTTATTAACCATTGCTAAATGCAACATATAATTGAAAGAATGAGATTAGCAAGATAGTTATCTCACCTGCTAGAAAAATCAACTCAATATGGATCAAAGACCTTGTAATTTTGAGCTATTAGAAAAAAAAAACATGCAGAAAACACTTTCAGGTGTAAAGATAGGCAATGACTCTCACTGGAACTCTAATACACCAGAATTATAATAGCAAGAATTAACAAATGAGACTGCATACATTAAAAAGCTTCTTCAAAAGTGACAAGCATTGGCATGAAGAGACACCCACAGAATGGGACAAAGTTTTACCAGTTATCCTCTGTTAAGTGATTAATTTTCAAAATATATAAAAACTAACTTTAAAAAAACAGAACAAATAATCCAATCAATGAATGAGCAAATGAATTGAATAGTCCTCAAAGTAAGTACAAATGGCCAATAAATCCATGAAGAAATGATCATCATTCTTTAGGTATCAAGTAAATACAAATAAAAACTACTGCCTAGCTTGGTTTGGTTTTTGAGTGTATGCAACAATTGATAATCCCATTAATAATATATCTTTTTCTCATATCCCCATCTTTACTTCATATTGTAATTGAATATCATATGGCTCCTTTAACATGAATCTTCTTTATTTGTAAATTGACTTTAGAACTGAATAACTTTCCACCGATTTTTCTATTCATATTCTTGTCCATTTTTCTCCTTTGTTTTCTGTCAACCACTAAAAATATATTACATTATAAATAATAACTGTCATCTGAAATCAAATTCTGGGAGAAATGATTATGTTAGTGACTTTATATAAAATTTTTTTGGCCCTCTAAAACATTTACTTACTTAAAAGCATTCCTATGAATAAATACACATACACTTTCCTGGTGTTGGAGGTCCTTCTATCTATGTGTTTCTTTCATGGGTTAATAAAGGAACTGCTTTGGGCCTATAGCAGAGCTGTAGGAGAACAGAGCTAGGTGGGGAAAACTAAACGGAATGCTGGGAGGAAGAATGCAGAGTCAGAGAGATGCCATAGATCCGCTGCAGGAGACATGATGAAACTTTGCTGGTAGGCCACAGCCTCATGGTGATACACAGATTAATGGAGATGGGTTAAATTAAGATGTAGGACTTAGCCAATAAGAAGCTAGAGCTAATGGGCCAAGCAGTGTATTAATTAATATAGTTTCTACGCGATTATTTCAGTTCTGGGCAGCCAGGACAAACAAGTGCCCCCTCTTCCAACATTTTCCCATCAGTTGCTGGAATTTCAGAAGCTTTAAAAGATACAAAGTAAAAATAACTAATTTCCCTCCATGTAAATAAGTGTTAATAAAAATAGAATATAAACAAAAAAATGTAAAGAGTGAAAGGGGCTCTGTAAGGGCAGTACAGGATAAGAGAGATGGAGAAGTGGAAGGGGCAGGGCAGACAGAAGCAGGATACACTGAAAACCACAGTGAGCTGTACAGCTGAGATTCAATAGGAAACATCTGATACATGTTAACAATGACAATCCCAGTCTGAGCTATGACATAAGAACAAGCTGCTTACCTCTCAATAGCTAATTCTTTGTTAGAAAGTTGCTGAACTGTAATCACAACCTTCTTCTCTACTCCTTGCTTTATTTTGAAATAAAATTTATCTCTATCCTTAGGCACAGGACTGAAATATTCAAAAAGAACAAAAATTAGCGATATAATAGTAGAATAAAATAACACCGTCTAAAATGAGAACAAAACAACAAAGTATTAAGCCAAGAACATTATATTCTTTCTTGTTGGTTTGTTTGTTTCTCCAGACAGGGTTTCTCTGTGCAGCCCTGGCTGTCTTGGAACTCAGTGTATAAACCAGGCTGGTCTGGAACTCAGAGATCTGTCTGTCTCTGCCTCACAAATGCTGGGATTACAGGTGTATGCCCCCATCACCAGGCATATATTCTTAAGTCATGCTGAATATCACATGACTACAAGTAGAGAACAGTAAATTTGGCAACCAGCAAAATAAAACTCACAGAAATTTTGAACATGAATTACAAAATCCTTCTAATTTTATCTCTCAATCAAGATAAATACAGTATTTAAAACTATGAAAACATAATATAATTTCAAATTTAGCTTTTAAATTATACCAAATTTTCAAATACTGCTTTTTTTTTTTTTTTGGTTTTTCGAGACAGGGTTTCTCTGTCATATTCTGGTTCAGCTGCTGGGTGGTCATGAGCACCTGTACCATAATTAAACCAAAAAAAAAAAAACATAGTAAGGAACACTTTATCCTTTTAAATATCAAGAATTTAAGACTACTTTAACATATCCAAGTAAATATAAATAAAAGATGGACAAAAAAAGATACAAATCATATACAGAAAGTTAATCAAAGTCTAACAAAGGATAAAGTAAATATTCTCATAATGAACAAATAAAACTTAAAATACAGGTTGTCAGAATAGAAAAATGCTTCCAGAAACTTATTTAATCTGACATTCACTTTTTTTTTTTTTTTTTTTTTTTTTGGTTTTTCGAGACAGGGTTTCTCTGTGGTTTTGGAGCCTGTCCTGGAACTAGCTCTTGTAGAACAGGCTGGTCTCGAACTCACAGAGATCCGCCTGCCTCTGCCTTCCGAGTGCTGGGATTAAAGGCGTGCGCCACCACCGCCCGGCTGACATTCACTTTTTTATTGGTAAAAATACACATAAGTATCTGGCAATTATTGTTACAACTAAAGGCTGAGTGTGGTAGTGCACATTTTAATCCCAGCACTTAGAAGGCAGGGCCAGGCCAGTCTCTATGAGTTTGAGTTTAAGGCCAGCCAAGAGCTATGCAGTAAGACCCTGAATCAAAAGATAAAAAATAAAAAATTAAGACATTGTTAAGGTATATAAGCGATTGTTAAATAGGCCATTTCCTAGTAACTGCTCACTTTTTAACTGGAAAAAAACATTTTAATATATAATAGAAAAAAGTTAAATGATGATCAAACCACATAATATGCTAACAGCAACCACTAAAAATATTTTTGGTAAAAAATATTTCTATAAGGGGATAGAGGGCTGGATAAGCAATTAAGAGCATTTGTTGCTCTTGCAGAGGATCCAGGTTCAATTCTGACCTGGCAGCTCACAATCATCTGCAACTCCTGTTCCACTGGATCCAATGCCCTCTTTTGAGCTCCGTGAACACCAGGCATGTACATTTTACAAACATACTCACAGGCAAAGTAATCATACACATAAAATAAATACATCTTTTTAAAGCTTTGATTTTAAAAAAATAATAAAAAAAAATTTGAAAGAGGAAAAATATATATAAATAACTGTAAAATTTTCCCTACAAATACAATAAAGGAGAAAAATTAACTAGCTGAAAGTAGCAAGTGACACATTTATAATCCTAGAACTTAGGGATTAGACCCAGGAACATCAGGAGTTCAAGACGAGCTTCAGCTATATAGAGGTCAAGCCCAGCCCAGGCTACAATGAGACCTCATCTCAAAAAACAGTTCAAAATAAATAAGAAAATGGAGAATAAATTAACACTTTTAACAAAAAGTGATTCTCCATGGCTGATAAAATTACAGCCTGTGCCCTGTTTTTATGATTTTAATGTTCTATAATATCAGATTCTTTTATCAGTAAAAAAAAAAACCTGTGTGACTGTGAGAGAAGTGTGAGAAGAGTGAACTATAATTATTCACCAAATATTTCTGGGCTGTCTAAAGCCTTATACAGACACGATCTGGTGTCTAGAAGGTATGCTAGTGAATACTGTATCACAGACACAATGCTTTTTTTTCAGAGTATTCTTTTCAGATATTCTCACCTAAAGTTTCCTTTTCCATCATCTTCTTTTACCTCCAAGGAGACACTAAAGGTAAATACATCACTGTCCGGGGTCGGGATGATTGAATCTTTAACATCAGACACTTGTCTGGAAGAACGTTTGAATGCAGTACAGAAACTATATAAAATTCTGCTTACCTAAAAAAGTAAAAATGGAAATGTAATTAGACCAAATCACTAAATGAATCGTGATAGTCTTCTCTCCCATTCTGAAAGCCTATAACTTTCCATACCCACAATTTGAAAGTAAATACAGTATAAGCATCTCTCAACTATTCAGATGGTATATAATAACATTTTTATTAAGTATGCATTAAAAAGTGATAGGTAAGCCAGGCGGTGGTGGCGCACACCTTTAATCCTAGCACTCGGGAGGCAGAGGCAGGTGGATCTCTGGGAGTTCGAGGCCATCTTGGACTACAAGAGCTAGTTCCGGGACCGGCACCAAACAAAGCTACAGAGAAACGTCTCGAAACCCCCCCCCCAAAAAAAAAAAAAAACAAAAAAAAAGTGATAGGTACATAACCATACATAATAAATGCAGACCATCCTAATTCTAAATTATTATACATGAATAACAACATTAGCATGAAATCCAAAAAAAATATTGCTAAAGTATTCCTCAAAAAGCACACTAATTCCATGGAAGGTTTAAGTATATAAAGTCAACAGTAATGCATCATTTCACAAACTAAGCTCGAGTATGATAGATATTTTTACACCTACACAGTTAAGATTCACTGTAGACACTATCAATATAAACCCTAGATACCTGAAGGGAACTAGTATAGAAGAGCTAAAGCTAGGAACTGGAATGTGAGAATGAACACCAGCAGCAGGTTCAGGTCCACTCGGGAATGACAGCGAGTCAGCACTGTTAACTGAGATTCAGAACCTCTCTTACTAACAAAATGCACAAAACACATAACCAAAAAAAAAAAAAACCTTGTGAATCAGAGAGCATTTGATTATTAAGGAATATTTTCTTTGAAATGTTTTCCCAGATGATATTATCTAATGAACACAATGCAAGATTTCAAGAAACAGCTTAACTGTACAACACATTTGTCACGGGGGAGAGCAGGGGTCTTTTGGGTGGCAGATACATGAAAGATTGTTCTATTGTGGAAAATAGATATTTGCTATCATCACTCAGTACAAATCTCTTATATATACAGCTTCAGATACAGTGAGTTTGTTGACCAACTCAGTTCAGACATACCACTCCACTTGGATAATTTGACTAATCTTACAAAACAAGCCAATGGGTATTTGCAATACTTTCTGTAAACCAGTAAAGTGACTAGGTAGAGTCTAGAGTTCTGATGACTTTTAAAGAAAGTTGCATTGTTTTCATCAGTTCTCTATTATCAAAGACTTGTTCTCACAGAGTAGTAGAGAAGAGACTCAGGATCAATGAATTAATGCCTATGTGTGAACCAAGACTACATAAATATGCCCAAGTGTACTCATATTGAATAAGACTAGCCTCACTAAGAAAGAACTGTCTAACTTAATAGCTGTCTGTCAAACATTCTTTTTTTGTTGTTTGGATTTTTTTAGTTTTTCTTTTCTTTTTCTGTCAAATATTCTTGCTTTGTTTCTTTAAACTCTTAATATTTAAAAAGTTAATAAAAAGGATTTTTTCTTTTTTTTTTTTTTTGAGACAGGGTTTCTCTATAGCTTTGTAGCCCAGGCTGGCCTCAAACTCACAGAGATCCACCTGCCTCTGCCTCCTGAGTGCTGGGATTAAAGGCATGCACCACTACCACCCAGAAAAAATGAACTTTTAAAACAAAAAATCCAGGATGGCTCAGTGGTTAAGAGCACTTGTTGCTTTTGCAGAGGACTCAACACCCCCATGTGTCCTCACATCTGTCTATAATCCCAGTTCCAGGAGATCCACAACCTCTTCTGGACTCTGCAGACTCCTGCATGACATGGTGCACAGATGCACAGGCAATCAGATAAATATAAATATTTCTGAGACAGGATTTCTCTGTGTAGCTCTGGCTGGCTGTCCTGGAAATTGCTCTGTAGACCAGGCTGGCCTCAATCTCACAGAGCTCTCCCTGCCTCTGCCTCCTGGGAACTGGAATTAAAGGTGTGTGCTACCACTGCCCAGTTTAAATAAGTATTTTTTTAAAGTTGGCTCACAGCTCTACTCCCAGCATTAGAAGGGCTGAAACAGAACTGTCACTAGTTGAATGCTAGGCTTGGCTATAAAAAACTGTGTCAAAAAAGGATAAACTGAACTAAGTTAAGTTCAAAAAAGAAACTATATTTATTTGTAAATGTCTCTAGGCTACAAAATATTGCAATGAAAGCAAAAGTGAAGGTGGAATCTACATCTTTCAATGAATATTCACAAACAAGGTTTTAGTTAAAGTCCTCAGTTTCTCTATGGAACTCCCTCAGCTTTAACAAGCTAAATACTGAGCTACAGCAATGAAGCTACACCCTTTCAGCATACAGCAGTTATGGTAACATGATTTGAAAAGTTTTTGGTATTTCATTTGGCGTTTTGTAGTATAAAAATGATTTCCAGGATAAATAGTGAAAAAGTTTGAAGCTATTCTATTAGCATTAGGGCACTCTAAGTGACTGCGAAATTATATTTTTATTTTCATATTTATTTATTACTCAGATATTTTCCCAAAGTGGGCAGGAACTATAAATACAACACTTTCCAAAAGCTATTCTCATCCCTGGGTTTACAATAAGTGTCAGAACTAACATCTCAAACTATGCGCTAGAAACACCAAAGACCTCCAATCTCACAGTCCATCAACACATAGTTTGGACAATAAAAATAGGTTGAGATGAGAGGAGTCAAACAGGATCCTATTTTTAATACCTCACTTTAGGAAACACAAATAAGATTTTACTGAATATTAACAAATTTCTCAATTTTAAAGTCAAATTATCAATGAACATATTAATCTTGGAAACCGCTTTTAAATTTTTCTTAAAGCAAAAATACTCCTTTAAATAGAAGAAATTGGGCCGGGCGATGGTGGCGCACGCCTTTAATCCCAGCACTCTGGAGGCAGAGGCTGGCGGATCTCTGTGAGTTCGAGACCAGCCTGGTCTACAAGAGCTAGTTCCAGGACAGGCTCCAAAACCACAGAGAAACCCTGTCTGGAAAAAGCAAAAAAAAAAAAAAAAAAATAGAAGAAAGTTAAGCTGCAATTGTAGCTCAGTGGTGCCCTGAGCATAACATAAGCAAGGTGCTACAACTGACCTCAGCACTTCAAAATGCCATTTGTTACTTCAAATAAAATATGCTACTTCATTTTTCTGTTTTGCTTAATTCATATATTCTGGAAGTTAAGTTCTTCCTGAATATATATGTACATATATATGTTTATGTGTATGTATATATATTTATATATACACAATCATCCTACATTTTAAAACAAGCTGTCCTCAAACTCATACAGTCACATTTTGACTTCCCTATTTTTTGATTACCCTAAACTACTTTTCAAATATCAAATCAATTCTTAAATCAACTGCTTAATATTTTAACATTAACAGTGCTATAGAAATATCACTGCAAACCTATATAGTGAATATTAACAGTAGATCCATATTTATAGCACAACATTCATAACTATACAGTATTTTAGCTAACCCCTATGATCTGGTATAAACAAGTGAAAATAATAATAGTAAAGAATTGGTATTAATAGAAGTAGAGACAAGTCTTTTTCAATGAAAACAATAACTTATTAAACAAATTTTTGAGCATTTTCTGCGCACAAAGTAACATTCTAGGTGCTATGAATATACATTGAAGAATATAAAACATATTCAAATGAATACAAATAAGATGTGTTTATATTGACCAAGAAAGAATCATTAGGTCAGTCAAAATCAGAAATGTTATTTTAAGTTTCAAATTTCACTAGAATGTAGCCCATTAATTTAAATGCCATGTCTCACAAATTGCTATTTCCACCAAAAGGGTTAAAATTATATGTGAATTCTAGAGTCAGTGAATAGAACAAAAGTGATGCAAAGATTAGGAAAGTTAAGAAACAGTGATTACCAACAGCAGTTCTTTGAGCACTATATACTATATAAAATACATTGAAAATACATACCATAGCAAAAACTTCAATACATGGCAATTAAAGCATATACACACAAAAACAATCTAAAATTGACACATTTGTGTGCAAGGCAAAGGTTTATTGACAAATAGTGCAGTAGGATTGTTTCCACAGAAAGTATCTGCAGAAAACATTAGACATAAAATTAGGTATCTGTTACTACTGGAGGTGGGGATGCAGTACATAGACATCTGATACTATGGATAACCTACAATCCTAACTATGATAGAGCTTGGGTAACTTTATGTTCTTTATTTCAGTATTTTCCAATTAGTAAATATCATACAGCTAAAGTTCAAATGATGCTATTAAGTGACAGAGGCACATACTTAAATATATTTTCTTTTTCAAATATAAAATTTTTCCATTAATAATCATGAAACAATCTATTCTTTAGAAATACTATCAAGAAATGTTCATTCAAATCTGGCAGTGGTGGCACATGCCTTTTACTCCAGCACTCAAGGGTCAGAGGCAAGCAGATCTCTGTGAGTTTGAGGCCAGCCTGGTCTACAGAGGTAGTCCAGAACAGCCAAAGATACACAAAGAAACCCTGTCTCAAAAAAAAAAAAGTGCTGGGTGGTGGTGACACATGTCTTTAATCCCAGCCCTTGGAGGATCTCTAGAAGTTCTGGACAATTTTGTCTACAGAGTGAGTTCCAGGACAATCAAAGCTACACAGGAAAACCCTGTCTCAAACAAAAAAAAGAAATAAACTTAAAAATATGAGACAAGCATGTGATCAGGTATATTTAGCACACAGTTTTAATCCCAGTACTTGGGAAATAGAGGCAGGAAGATTTCTGTGGGCTACATAGTGAGTTCCAGATCAGCAAGGGCTAACTACTGAGACCCTATCTAAAAAAAAAACTTTACCAATTTTTATTTAACAACTTGTAATTTTACAACTTGCTCAAATGCATTATCATTGAAAATGGCCAAAATGAAGAATTTAAAAAAAAAAAATTACTATACAGCTCGGCATGGATACTTATAAATCCTGTAACTAGGAAAATTGAGACCACAGGTATATTACACCTTCATATACATATATATACACATAAATGAATACTTACAGGGACATATCCCATAATCACACACAAATGGGAAGGGGTATATCTTAGCATTACCAATGCCCTTTAAAGTATTCTTTTAAAGCTCTCTGTACCATATCCACAAAGATACAAGAAGCATGGGCAAATCCTTATCATTTTTTCACTACTTCTGACATTTTGATTTGTCTGCAATACCTCAGCAGAAATCTTGCATTATTCTCCCTATACAAAGATCACAGACATTAAGATACATCTGGTTGGACTGTCCAATTATGTTACAAAGATCCAGTCCAATAGGGTCCTACAGAAGACTACCCAGGACAATATGTCAAATATATCCTGATATCACAGTGTCCAAGAGAGTCATCACTCTTGCTGGGCACCCTTCTCCACTGTTGTATCTGCTGCTTGAAGACATTCATGGTGAAATAAGAGGACAGCTGGTAAAAGACATGCTGCTATTGCTTGAAGAAGTATCTGCTTCCCTGTCGTAGAAAAACCTTCAGGTACCATCCAGGAACCTTAGGGAGAAAGAAAGGGAAGAGAAAGTAATTAATGTCATTGCTACATATCATGCATAAGTGATAAAATTGTCCTTTAGTCCCTAAGTTCTTTGTGCTTACCAAAAAGGACTCAAATAGTATTTGTCCCTTTACCACAAAACAGATAACCCCTGGGAAACAGATAACTAAAAGATTTCAGATCAACTTAAAGTGTAATTACATTATATTCTTTTTATTTTTTTGGATAAAGCAAGAAAGATGTTGACAGATTATGTAAAGATTTGAGTAAACCACAAGTATAACTGAAATGCAAGCTATACATCTAACAAATCTACTTTCAAAACACAATGAGAAACAAAAGCTTACATTTATGTTTTACCTTTTTTAATTTTATCTTTTGTTACATTATTTCTCCCCCCCCCCCCGTGTGTGTGTCGCACATGTGAGTAGAAGTCAGAGGATAGGTCCATCTTATAGGTGCGAGAGATCAAACTGAAGTAGTCAGCTTTAGCAGCAAGCATGCTTTTCCACTGAGCCATCTCTTTGGCCCCTACTTTTTATAATATTTAAACAAGAAAATTGTTGCTGAAAATATATAGTGCTTCTGAGATAAAGACTTTTAAGCCCAGCTCTTTTATCCATTCTCTTTGTCTTGGATCAAGCAAAAGGTAACCACACAAAATATCATCTAAACCAGAACATTTTTTTGAATTAAATATAAAGGTATTAGTAATATGCCTGGACAAAAAGCATAAATTAAGGCTTTTCTAGGCAACTATAAAGTCAGTTGTCTAAAAAAATCCTACACATACAAACCATGGTATGTTATAAGCATCAATCAAATAGATGCTCCCTACAATGTCTGGCATAAGCTCTCTATATACACTGGGTTACTCAACATCTAGAAATTTTCCCTCTCAATAAGGTTTAATAGCCAGAGTCCTGTCCTTCCTTTTTCAAACAATATATTTTTATCAGCAATGAATGAAAATAAAACACTTTCAAAAATGTGTTTTTTAAAAAACTAATACATGAAAAATCACTTTTTTACAACCAGCAATACACTGTCTAGAAATATAATGGACAGCGGTATCTCCAAAATTATCATGAATTTCATACGTTTTCCCACTGACCACCCAACTATTAAAAGCTCTTAAACAAAGACATCTCCTACATTCATAAATAAATAGCTGTTATAATCCCCAAAGAGAGTTGCATACATACCATCAGTTACATAAATGCTTGCAATAAGGTTCCCTCTCAGTTTCCTCCTAGGGCAGATTTCCATCTCTCAAGCAGCAAGTTCTTCAATTCTTCAGAGTTCATCCCCTTGCTGTTCAGTAACAGTGATCCAGTAACCATACAGGTGTATTAAGTGACAGCTGTCAACATGAAATGCCGCGACTCTACCAATCTGTTTCCCCAACTCTGCAGTGAAGTGTATAAGGATCACAAATGGTCCTTTCACTCACAGAAACCCTTGTATTCTTTCAACATACTTACATTCGTGTCTAGATAAAATATTAGCACATTTGGACCAACTCACTCTTGTCAACCACAGTTTTTCAGAAAGTAGTGAGTATATATTACAGACTTAAATTTTAGGAGGAAACAGATTAAGGCTTTACCTGAAAAAGCAAATTAACAACTTGAAGTGTCATTAAGTCATGAATTCTGGCAGAGAATTTCTATAGTTACAATATAAATTATATGTTTCCACATGTTTTAGTGTAAAGCCAAATAATTACTATGGCATAAGAAATAGCACACCAAACATATTTCGTATTAAACTCACAAAGAGCTATGTTTCTATGAATTCTTGTGTTATGGTCATAAGTGTCTATAATTAAAATTAAATGTACATGCTGCATGATAAATAAAGACTAAAATGGTGCTGCTTTTAGCTGTTTCTGTTGACAATTTAAATTTTTAAAAAATGAGCATACTTGAAAAATTGTTCACACAAACCTACTTTTCAAAACCTTTGAAATAGATTCAAGTACTAAACTAATACAATTTGTAGTGCAGGGACGAGTCGATAAAACTCAGAAAAGAACGCATTTGCAGATATTTGATTCTGAACTTTTATTCCAATGAAAAATAAATCACTAGTTAATAATAATTGCTAAGAATATACTGACATCTTCAAAAGAGAAGTTCCCCTAACTCTATGAAAGCATCTGTATTTTTTTACTGGACCAACTCAAGAATGAATTCAAGGCTTAAAGTTATAAACAGGAATCACCAGTGAAATCAAAAGAGATCTAAGAAATAATGTCAGGCCAGGCGGTGGTGGCACACGCCTTTAATCCCAGCACTCGGCAGACAGAGGCAGGTGGATCTCTGTGAGTTCGAGGCCAGCCTGGTCTACAAGAGCTAGTTCCAGGACAGGAACCAAAAGCTACGGAGAAACCCTGTCTCGAAAATTCAAAAAAAAAGAAAAAAAAGAAATAATGTCAGTATACTATGTAAGTGAAAGCATTACACAACTATCAAGCCCAGCAGAAAATCGGGCACTGAAGATGCATTTTTTAAAAGCCATTTGGACAAATAAACCTGAGCAAAATAAGAAGAGTCACAAAAATACTCATCCTTTCTGAGCATAAATAAGCAAATATTACAATGGTAGGGTAGAAGGACAATTTCCCAAGTGGCATTTTCTACTATGCATGCTCTACCTACAATACCATGTTCATACACAAAGCACAACATTTACAGAGCCTGTCCTAGTACAGAGTCTGTCCTGGAACTCGCTCTTGTAGACCACGCTGGTCTTGTCTTGAACTCACAGACATCCACCTGCCTCCCTGGTGCTGGTATTAAAGGTGTGTGCCACTAATGCCCAGCCAGACTTAGCTTTCTATAGTTGGTGCCATGTCAATGCAAATATTAACATGGTTGCTACAGACTCCAAGTTTATATAATGTCTAGTTTATATATGTCTTTCTATGACAGGGAAATCAAGAGTTCAAAAAATCCTAATTTAACTCAAGAAAATTGCTACACTATATCATACTTACTGCCTCTTTAATTTCACAGGAGAAAACATGTATCTGAAAGTCCTCTGAACCATGAGAACTCTCTGTAAATGCAAAGCAGTTGCTCTCCATTGTCCCATCATGCCCTCGTGCACAGAATAGCACCTTATAAATTGGGAAAGATGCTATCTCCACATTGCTTGACTGGTCTATGATTCTGAAACAACAAAAAATGAGATAAGGATATCAACTATCAAAAAACAAGCCATACCAATATGACATATTTATCTTAAAATCACAAAATGGTTATTAATACAAATAAATGAATTGTCTTGTTACTCAAAATTTTTTTGAAATATTTTTTATTTATTTATTATGTATACAACATTGTGTCTGTGCGTATGTCTGCAGGCCAGAAGAGGGCACCAGACCTCATTACAGATGATTGTGAGCCTCCATGTGGTTGCCGGGAAATGAACTCAGGACCTTTGGAAGAGCAGGCAATGTTCTTAACCACTGAGCCATCTCTCCAGCCCTCAAAATTTTATATATACAAACACACATACAAAATCATTTCATTTTAACAATTTCTTCATTCTTGTTTCCTATGAGCCAACTCACATACTCACCAAAGTCAATTTTATATATATATATATGTATGTATGTATGTATGTATATATATATATATATATATATACTATAACTATATTGTCATATCTATTTTGTACTATATATATATCACTCATTCCAAGTTTTTATGTTATTCTGTTAAAAGCAATGCCAGTAAACGGGGAAGAAGACATCGAAGTAGAATTGTTGGAGAAAAAAAAAAGGTTTCAGCAGAAGAAAGGAGGGGCTAGACAAGGATAATAGAGGATGTGTGAAAATACCCAAAATTCAGCATATATATGCATCATATTTTCAAAGAATTTGGGGTTTTTTGTTTTTTTATTTGTATTTGTTGTTTGTTTTCAAGATAAAGTCTTTTTTTTTTTTTCCGAGACAGGGTTTCTCTGTGGTTTTGGAGCCTGTCCTGGAACTAGCTCTTGTAGACCAGGCTGGTCTCAAACTCACAGAGATCCGCCTGCCTCTGCCTCCCGAGTGCTGGGATTAAAGGCCTGCGCCACCACCTCCCGGCTAAGATAAAGTCTTTCTATTACAAAGCTATGGCTGTCCTAAAACTCACTGTATAGACCAGACTAACCTTAAACTCAGATATACCTGCCTCTACCTAGGATGTTCACCATGAGCACAGCCATTAAAGAACTTTTTTAAAGAAGCATTTCTCAGATCACTAGAAATAATGGTATGTAAAGGGGGAGTGAAAGAGAAAGACTAGCACAGAACATTCCTAGAAAGTCCATTTCTTTTTTTAATATTTTTTAATGATTTATCTAACTTTATTTTTATATGCATTGGTGTGAAGGTGTCAGATTTCGTGGAACTGCATTTTTAGACAGTTGTGAGCTGCCATGTGGTTGCTGGGAATTGAACCCAGGTCCCTTGGAAGAGCAGTCAGTGCTCTTAACCGCTGAGGCATCTCTCCAGCCCCAGTCCATTTCTTTTTTATTCCTTTCCTTTTCTCTGTATGTGCTTGTGTGTGTTTGTCAGAGGGTTTGTATTTGTAGATGTTTGTGTGTGCAGGTGTACAATACTTGAAGAGGTCAAAAGTCGGCCTCAGTTATCAATCCTTAAGAACTATTCCATCTTATTTTCTTTGTTGTTGTTGTTGTTTAGATCTTTCCCAGTCAACAAGTCCCATCAATCCTGTCCCTCAACATTGGGGTTACAAGCATGTAGCCACACCAGAATTTTCTTTTCTTTTAACTTTAATGGTAATACCTCAAACTTAGGTCCTCTGTCTTGTACAGTAAGCGTTCTTGCTCACCTTGTTTGCTGAAACAGAATATCTCACTGGGACCTGTGGCTAAACAACAGCAACCCAAAGATCTGCCTGCCACTGCCTCTCATTTTGAAGGCTTCGGAGACAAAGGAAAGTGACTGCTCTACAAGTAAGAGGACCTGAGTTAGACATTTAGGACCTTAGGAAAGAAGAGACTCTGAGTGCTGCACGCCCTGTGCTTGCAATGCCAGTGCAAGAGAGGTCAACAGGTAGCTCCAGAAGCTCCCACAGACTAGCCAGCAAGCCAGTCTAGCAAACTTGGCAAATTCCAGGCCAGCAAGACACTCTTGACTCAAAAAATTTTAATTTAAATTTTTAGAAGGTAAATAGCACCTACAGAATACCACCAGTAGCTGTCCTCTGCCTCCACAGACACCTACATGTCCCCACACATATTTCACACAAGAATATATTAACACAATGTTTTCTTAAGACACTAAAGGCATTTTTATCAAAATATGTAAATTTGGGGGCTGGGGCGATGATTCAGTGGTCAAGAACACTGGCTGCTCTTCCAGAGAAACTGAGTTCATTTCCCAGCATCGACATGGTAGCTCACAACTGTCTGTAACTCCAGTTCCAGGGGATCTGACACCCTTGCACACAAACATGCAGACAGGACACCAATGTACATAAAAGTAAACAAATCTTTTTTAAAAATTTTAAATTTACAATGCTATTAGTAGATACTAAGTACTTAATTTACTAGATTAATAATTTGAAAATACCCTCTGCAAGCAAGAACAAGTTCTAAGCCTAAATGTAATTTTTGATTTGCATTGTAAGTCTAGAGAGTGTATGTGAACTCACATTTCAGTCCCACATTTGATTTATAACATACTCACCAACACTCAGAATACTTAATTATACACTAAGAAAAAGAAAGTTTACCTCACAGAACCTTCTGGAACATTGGGCACATACAGTGTAACAGCAAAGGGGCACTGACTGGAAGCTCTCATGGTTGCCATTGCCCGTAAAGCCTCTACTTCGCTACGTGGGGAAGAAACTTTCATAAATCCTAAGTAGGTCAATTTGTTAAATAGGACACTGTCTTCTTCAGGAAGTCCACTTGGAGAAGACAGTCTGGGTTTGGAAATTTCTGGGAAGAAAAACGAAAACAATCAAGTCACTAGTACGCATTCCAAAAACAAGTCATTTCTTTGTTTCCCTTAACACTGGCTCACTAGCCTGTGTAAACTATTAAGTTTTCTAATGAAGCTGCTTTTCTTTCTATTGATTTTCATAATTGCGTCACCCAATTTTCCTCTCTATATAATGATGGGTGCAGGGAGCAGAGTGAGTACATTTGTAATTCTACACACATTTTTAAAGAATTCATTATTGTTAGATAATATCTATGTGCATGCTAAAAAGATTATTCATTTTTCAAAACTATAAATCATTTAAGCCATTTTTTATTTGAACTATAAATATCAATATTTAATTATTTTAGCATTAGTATTATATGTACATATGTTGCTATGCATCTCTGTCAAATTAGACATATGAAACAATAAACAAGGTCCTGTAGTAAAAACATTATACATAGGGAAGCTTACTGATATTTCTGCAACTGAATTTCTAAAAATGAAGAGAAAATTTTATCTGTGTAACAAAATATTCATAACTATAGATTCTAAGCACAAAACAATATAGATAAATGGATCTAAAAATACAGACAATAAAATTAGTAAGCAAGACTTAAATTATTTAAAATATGAATAAGGACTTTAATTTTTTTAACAAAGTGAGTAGAAAAATGAAAGGATAACTAAAATATTCTAAATCTGAGTAAAATGGGATCTAAAAATGAATCATTCTCTGGAAGGTTATTAAGCAGGAGATTTTTTTCTATAAAAGAAAAACTGTTGCAGTAAATTTCTTCAACTGAAAAAAAAAAAAAACGACCTGAGAAGGAACTGAAAGCACCCAGTAAAGACTCTGCTCAAGCAGGAGACAGTATGCAAATGACTAACACTTTGTTAAGTAAATTCCAGGAATATAGGAGAATTATTGTGGAGAAGAAAGAGGCTTAACTAGCAAGAGTTTAAATGTATAAGTGTCTATATTGAAGAATCTCAATGATTAGTCCAGCAGTGGTGGCTCAGGCCTTTAATCCCAGCACTTGGCAAGCAGATCTCTGTGAGTTCAACGCCAGCCTGGTCTACAGAGCAAGTTCTAGGACAGCTGGGGCTACACAGAGAAATGCTGTTTCAAACACACACACACACACACACACACACACACACACACACACACACACACACACGGCTTTCCTTGCCAACACTCTCTGACATTTGTGGTGTGGGTGCATAGGCTTGTGGCATGTGCTTATGTTGACACAGGCACATATACATACACACACAAATCTTTTTGTCAATATAAAGGTAATGTTAAACTAACATTTTTCTAGTTTTTGTCTTTTTTTATTTGTTTATTTGTTTCTTTATCCCATTTCCTCATATCATCTTTAAGTATCTGGTTCATTACCTGTATTGGATGGATCCAAAACTAACTGAAGAGATGGCTTATTTGTTTGACCGGCTGGAACATCTCCAAAGGAGTAGTCTGAAATCTCACTGGAACCCTGACAATCAACAAGTAGGCTGCTTTGTCCTTTCTCAGAATCTCTCAAAATCTCTGCCATGGCTTTTTCCAACTGTTCATCACCATTGGAAGCTATCTATAGGTAGAACAAGACAATTCTTTTTCAATCCTCTTAATTATGAAGCTTAATTCATTAAAAATATTCATTTTGAGAAACTAAGATCTAAAAATTCAAATATATAGTCAATAAATACTGAGAATTTACTCAGTGGTACCTAATTCCACATATCCATAACACACTGAAATCCTGAATGATAAAATCAACTGAATGAAAAGGGGCTTATTAGTTCCACAAAAGAATTCTTCATAAAACACTGCAGGTACTTTCAAATTACATTTGATACAAGATCCTATTGATACAAGACCAGTGAGATGGCTCAGTGGGAAAAGCAATTTCTACCTACAATCCAGATTCCTTATGGTCAAAGGAGAGAACCAACTCACGAAAACTGTACTTGAACCTCCACACAATATATGGTATCACACACATGCCACATACACACACACATACATCAGAATTTAATTTTATGTGTTTTAAGAGGAAAATGAATGTGTAAATATGGTATATTGTAAATAACATTTAAACAATTATATTTCTTAGCATCATCCTATAAAGATTTTTTAATTTCTTTATAAATTCTTCATTAGCTACCAGAGTGATGCTAATTTTCTTAAAGTTATATTTCTGACTCACTGATACATTCTGATACCATACTTAATATTAAGAACAGTCATCAATAAAGTAGCACTTGGATAGTTCCAATCCTGCTTACAAAGAATAGTTACCAATTCCTATGCACATATACCAGGTTTGTTTGCTTTCTATTCTTTGACTTACAAAAGGCAACCCAAAATTTAAAAGAGAGAGAAAAGAAAAATATCCAAATGAAAATTCAACTGCCAAAAATATAAGATATGCACTTCTAAACTAATCAGTCGACTACTAAACCATCTGCCAGATTCTCACCACATGATTCAAAGCATAAAATGCCTAACAGAAAATCTTTCAATTAAAACTCAGAAGAGAAGCACAATCAAATAAAATTATATAAGATTTAACCAGTAAGTTTAATTCACATATTACTTTTTCTCTAATTTTCCTTGTATTTTTTCCTCCTAAAATTTCTGATTTTCTAGAAGATAAATAACCAAAAAAGAATTTTAAAAAAAAAGTTAAAAATCAAACCAAATAATTAGCCCCTGGATAATAAAGCATTAATTATTTTATTATTATCAAGATCATCCAAAAGAATCAATCAAACACTGATTTTTATTATTCAGGTCAATACTTTAAGAAACCCTTCAGTTTTCATCCTCACGTGTGCTCCAAATAGTTGAAAGGAAAAAACAAATTTAATGAAAAATGGTACCATATTAAAAAAAGAAAAAACAATACCTTCAGCCGTGGCTTTCCATCATCCTTTGTAGAAGTATCATCTGCAGGCTGAGGAACCAAAACAAATTCTTCACTGTTCTCTGTGACCACAGAATCAGATGACCCACTAACCTTCTGTAATGAAGCTCTGACCTCCATTTCACTTCTGCAAACGTCTCTTCCCACATCCACCTGGCAAACCTGGCAAAACTAAAGGGTACAAAAAAAAAAAAAAGTAAAACTTGATTAAAAACAAACTAGTTTAAAAAACGAACTAAGAAAACTTTATACGACGGTTCATATAAAAAGAATCCTGGCACAGATTGTCTACATATTAGGGGGCTGTCTTCTTGGACTAGGCCACACGGTGGAAATGCATTCTCCCAACTCTTAACTTTCAGACCAAAAGGATAGTGTTACCTGAAAAACACAAACTAGCCTTATCTCAACCAAAAATTTACCTCTGCTTAACTATTTTGTTAAGAAATACTGGAGGTTTTACTCATTTGTTTCAACAAACAGAGAAAGTAAACAAGTGACTAGAAAAAAATCTCAAAATTACACACACAACTGTTCATGCCTGTAATCTCAGATACCCAGGTCTGAGACAGCAAAAGCCTTTAAGCAGAGTTCAACACAGCAAGAAAGAAAAACATAGCAAAAACCATGTCTCATAAAATATATAGTTATTCAGTTACTTTATCAAATCCAAATGCTTTAAAAAATTATCTCCTAAAGGCCAAGTACTATTCTTTGAAATATTTGGGAGATCACTGAAACTGACAAATTAATAAAATTCAACACCCTAAGATATGTCTTTCTTTTCCAGAGATACTAATATTTAATAACAATCAAAAAAACTATTCATACAGGGTATTGATATACCAAGTTCAGTCTCAATAATTAAATACAATGAAACTCCATTCTCTTGATAGATCTACAGTTTCACAGAAACTCAAAATTTCTAGACATTCATACATTCGTTCACACAACTAATTCTGACTGAGGATATTATAACCTACATAACAGACATTGGACCTAATCTTTGGTTACATGCCTAAAGAAGGCTAGACAGGTAGTCACTGTCCCAAAGTTTAAATACTAGAGAAGGAAAAAAGAGCAAGAAAGGGGGAGGGAAAGGGGGAAAAGAGTTGGGAAGAGGAGGGAGGGAGAAAGAAAGCAAGAGGAAGAGGGAAGGAAAGAGAACAAGAGCGATCATTCCCAATCTAAAAGTTATAAAGAAAGTACAACAGCAAATGACAGAGGAAATAGCATAGAGTGTAAGAGTAACTTTAAGTACATTGGTAGAAAAGGAACTCTTAGAGGTAAAACCTGAAAGACAAAAGAAAAAAAAAAACCTAAATTAAATGATGTACACTGTCAATACATGGCAATATGACGAGGGCAGGATAACAGGCTGACCTAATGAACACATAACCCTGCAATCCACGGATAGTCCATAAACAAACAAACAAAAAAAACCAGAAATGTTCTTCCAAATACATCACTTTTCGCTGCTCATATAAATGTGACTGCAATATTCCACTTTGACAGTAGGTGGCACTAAAACCACTAAGCTAGACACACAAAAAAGGGGGGATCCAAGTTCAAATTGCACATTTAAAATTTACTTTTAAACTTTTTCAAAAAAAAAAATCAAAATTCCAATGAATACCCACAAAAAAGGATTATACTCCTCAGCCATCTGTCATGTATTGCTATTATATAATATCCTTCATTTATTATGTTCTGTGTTTATGAAACTCCAATATGGGTTTGTCTTCTCTTTTCCTCTTTTAAGATGTACTTTGAATCCTTACTTGCCAAAGCATCACACAACCCAAGTATCAAATGTGTGGTCAATCGTTCTCCAAGCTACTTTTTGTTATATTTTTCTACCTGATCTCTAAATGTCGGAAGTTCTTTTCCCTTGCCAACTCACTGAAGCCACCATCTCACTAGGCTGAATGAAAAGCTCCCATGTGTCTCTATGTTCACAGTCTCACAGATTTCTATCCCAACGCAAATATTTTCTCTCATTTCCTAACTTGGAATCCAAAACCATTCTTGTCATTTCCAAAGAAGTTTTATCAGTGTCTTTAAGTCAAATGTGACCAAAGAGAATTTTTCTTTTTCCTTTTTTTATCATGTGCATTGATGTTTTGCCTGCATGTATGTTTGTGTGGGGGGTGTCAGGTCCTCTAGAACTGGAGCTACAGACAGTTGTGGGCTGCCATGTGACTGCTAGGAATTGAAATCAGGACCTCTGGAAGAGCAGCCAATGCTCTTAACCACTGAGTCATCTTGCCAGTCCACCAAACAGAATTTCCAGTCAACTTTCCATCACTGTTTCTCATCCATATTTTTCATTTTAGTAACTAAGCCACTTTCTACCAACTTAATCAAAGAAAACTAGATGTCATCCTTACTACTTCACTCTATGTCAGCAGGTTATGGTCAGTCCCTCTAAAACAAACCCCTCCTCTACTTCCAGGAAAATACTTCCAACAGAAGAAACAGGATATGTGAGAGCATACATAAAAATTATATTCAACTTAAACTTGAGACTAAAATCATTTTTGCTATAATTCAAACAGAACCCAGCCTTACTAGGTGCACACTCTCTGATTAGAACACCTTAATCAAAGCAAATTCTTTCCCATGTTACAGACTTGACTCTCAGGACGACTACACCTTCTACTATTCACTTTCATTCATGTGTTTAACACATACTCCATGAGTCCCTACTATGCACCAGAAAATATACTCATTAATAAAAGCATTGTCTCTATCTTCATAAAGCTAACATTCTCATTAAAGAATCTAGAAAAAAACAAATCAAGATCACACCCTGATATAAGTACTACAAAAGGTGTATGAAAATGCTACAAGGAAACATATTACTTTGTAAGCTAACTAGAAATTAATTCATTTTAAAAGTAGGTTCTTTTACATAGCTCTATTTCAGTGGCCCCATGTTTTTCATAGCAGTTGTATACCAAAGTTTCTAACTCTGTGAAAATAAACTTTCTCCCAATAGATCAGAATTTTAAGCTGTTTTTATCACAATTTTAAGCAGTAATATTTAAAAAGGCCTGTCATGAATGTATAACATATAAGTGGATGACAGTCTGCTTTTATCATTTACTATTATAAAATACAAATAAACCTATAAAACGTTAAAATTTATCAAAACACAGACACACAAACATTAACAGACCATACACAATACCATTTCAAGAGGAATGTATAAACACAAAGATTCAATTATCATAAGTGTGTAAAATGAACTGTAGCACAATAAGCATAACTTCACAACAGCCTCCTATGAGTATAAGAATGACTTCTGTGAATGTGAACTAATCATCTTCATCTCCACAAGAAACTGCATATGGTACAGGCTGGAGAGATGGCTCAGAGGTTAAGAGCATTGCCTGCTCTTCCAAAGGTCCTGAGTTCAATTCCCAGCTACCACATGGTGGCTTACAACCACCTGTAATGGGTTCTGGTGCCCTCTTCTGGCCTGCAGGCATACACGCAGACAGAATATTGTATACATAATAAATAAATAAATATTTAAAAAAAAAAAGAACTGCATACGGTATCAGAAGTGATCTCCCAACCTTGTGCCAGATGTCAGACCAGAAGCTACCCCCATGTGACCAAATGAAAGAGAAGAATAATAGCAAGAAAAAAAAACTCTATTCCAAACAGAGAAAGAGAAGGAAGGGTGTCAAAATTCACAAAGGTAGCCACAGTACACCTCAAAAGTTCAGGAAAAACAGGCAGGTGCTCACAGAAAAGAAGCCAAGATGAGCACAGTTCCCTAGAAGGAAGATGGGAAAAAGGAAAATCCTCCAGAAAGTTCAACACCAGCCTAAACAAGGGAAACACAAGAGCCCACAAACTCAACAGATGTTCCTCAGTGGCCCAAGTACACACAGCCTCCAACCACAAGAAGCTGCTCCACCACCTCATCTTCCCTGTCTTGTCCCCCACCCTACCCACTGGTATTTTCCCCTGTTTCTTTTTAATAGATTTTAAACAGTAGTTTTGCTTCCTTATAGCTTTCTATCTATCTATCTATCTGCTTTTATTTTATTTCATTATGCATCATATATAACACATATGTTACCTGATTATGTATAAAAATGTTTTATTTACATATTTTTCATTATTAGGCCATCCTTTTGCTTTTCTTTCCCCTGTCCACCATGTTTATTTTTCTCTCTACTACACGTTCAGTAATTATTACTGTTGTTTTTCAAAAATAAACAGTAAACCTCTTTTCATTTTTATTCTTCTTCTTACATTTATCTAATTTTTTTCTAAACGTTATTATTTAATTTTTCATTTTCAGCTTTTATAAACTCTTGGTCTTTTCTCTTTCACTCTAAAACATCCTTCTCCAACCCTTATTTAACTTTGATTTTCTATTTTTTTCTTTCCCTTCCTTTCTTCATTTTATTCATTTCCTTCTTACACAATCTTAAATAATCTTTAACATCAGAAAACATTTTTTTACTAGTTGACTTTAATTGTAAACTTGACACAGCCTAGAATTGTAGCACAATTAATAAAAACCCAAAGACAGAAATTGGGGTTCAACCTGAAGGTCCGAAAACTAAAACAGCCAGCCACTGGCTCTTACCTCTACCTCAGTCCAAAATGGCCATCCTGCCTCCAGGAAATGCAGGACTAAACTGTGTGTGAGAGCTATCTCCTCCCATCTTATAGTCTTCTCTAGTGCTGGGATAAAGGCCTTATACCACTACCACCAGGTTTGTATGGCAAACTAGTGTAGCTACTGGGATTAAAGGGGTTTTCACCACTATCTGGTCTGTAAGGCATCACAGTGAGGCTGTTTTACTCTCTTCAGGCAAGCTTTATTTATTAAAATACAAATGAAATATCACTACATAGAATCATCTGAGAACCCTTGACTGAGAAGTTAAATAGATTAGACTGGTCTGAAGGCATGTCTGTGAAGGACTGTCTTCATTGTTACTTGATATAGAAGAGTCCAGCCCACTGTGGGCTGTACTGTACCTACTAAGATGATCCTGGGCTGATAAGAAAACCATGAACCTATGTATAAGTAAGCCGGCAAGTAGATTTTTTTTCCCACGGATTACCTTTCTATTTCTTACTTGAGTTCCAGCCCTGACTTTCCCTCAATGATGGGCTATGACCCACAAATATATGCCAAATAAACTCTTTCCTCCCCTATGCTTCTTTTTGTCAGAATGTTTTTAATCACAGCAACGGGGGCGGAGGGGACTAGAATACTATTCTACATTAGTATTCCCTTGGGCTGTGGTCAGTAATGATATATAAGTGGCTTTAATGAACATTAAGTGTATTTCTGTAGCTTGCATAGTTTGACACTATTGCTATTATAATTGTTTCCATTTCCCTAAGTGGTAACAAAGAAGAAGGTCTCAAGTGCAATAAAGTCAGAAGAGATACTGAAGCCTACACATAGGCAAATCACACAACAGACACACACACAAAAAAAAAAAAACTCTAAAAGAATTGAGCTACTGGATTCAAAGATACTAAAAATGGGTAAAAGACTAAGTGAAAGGTCAGAAATTTACTAGTAAAAATGATCAGTGACCTCAAAGAAGATATAAGCAAGCAGATGACTATAATTCAGGCACTGGAAAATAAGCAACATGAGGGGAGGGGTGGGGGAACTGAACCAAATGGATTAAAATACAAACAATGTAGGTCAAAGAATAAGAAACAGTAAACAACATGGGGGGAAATATCTGCCATGAAATTGAGATTTTAAAACATACATGTAGGAGCTGGAGAGATGGCTCAGCGGTTAAGAGCATTGCCTGAGTTCAATCCCCAGCAACCACATGGTGGCTCACAACCATCTATAATGAGGTCTGGTGCCCTCTTCAGGCATGCACACAGATAGAGCATAGTATACATAATAAATAAATAAATAAATAAATAAATAAATAAATAAATAAATAAATAAATAAATAAATAAAATT
>NW_004949095.1:9944059-9945121 GCF_000317375.1 Microtus ochrogaster
ATAAATAAATAAATAAAATTTTAAGAACATACATGTAAAGAAATGTTAAAAGTGGAGAACTCAAGAAATCAAATAAAAAGCAGAGAGGAGGCTAGCAAGATGATTTAGCAGGAAATGGCAACTGCTGCAGAGCCTGACGACCAGAGTTTGATCCAAAACACACATAGTGGAACAGGAGGCCAATTACTGCATATTGTCCTCTGACTTCTACATGGACAGAGGTCAAGGAAATAATAAGAAAGAAGGTAAAAATAATAATAGTAGTAGTAGAAGACAATGACAACAGCAGAAAGCAGGACCAATGAAGTCAACCAGGCAAAAGAAAGAATAGCACTAGGAATGGAAAACAGGGTTGAGGAAATCCTACATAATCATCAATAAAGAAAAAATAAGAGCTACAACACCATTAAAGTGATCATAGAGAATTAATATTATCTTTTAAAAGTTTGATAGAGACCTGGTATCATGGCATTATACTAAAACTAGATTACAAAAACACTAGAGACCAATATATCTAGATTTTTAAAAAATTCTCAATACTAGAAAACAATACCTAACAATGCACACAAATTGTACAAGAGGTATACAAGATTGGTTCACCATTCATCTATGAGAGCCAGAAAAGTAGCTCTGCGGATAAACTGTTGACACATAAGCATTAGAAATGGAGTCTGGATCCCAATCCACTAAAGTCATGGACTGAAGTATGCATCTATAATTGGGGTACTGGAGGTTCAGAGACAAGTAGATCCCTGCACTTCAATGGCCAGCCAGACTAGCAAAATCAATAAGCTCTGGGTTCATCTAGAGAGTCTATGTCAAAAAAAAAAATAAGGTGGAAAGTGGCTAGGGAAAACCTCAAGCATCAACCTCTAGCTTCCACATACATATGCACCAAAGTGTACACGCCCATACATACCAACACTCACACCATATACACATACATCCACAAAAATACTACCTAAGTAATCAAATGTATCAAAAGACTAAAGAGACACCGGGCGGCAGAACGCGGCCGGAACACCGGGCGACGGAACGCGGCAGGAACACCGGGCGGCGGAA
>NW_004949095.1:9954515-9987957 GCF_000317375.1 Microtus ochrogaster
ATGAGGGAGAGGGACTTGATTGGAGGAGGGGGAGAGAAATGGGAGGCGGTGGCGGGGAGGAGGCAGAAATCCTTAATAAATAAATAAATTAAAAAAAATAAAAAAAAGACTAAAGAAAACCATGGCTAGATCAGCTAATAAAATATAATTGACAAAATTCAACACTCATTTATGAATAAAATTCTCATGGAAACATTTACTGAACTTTCTCCATTTGAAAAAGAAAATCAAAAAAAAAAAAGCCTACAACTAGCAAAAACTTAAGATATACTGGGACAATACAAAGTTGCCCTCTCTGACATTCTGACTTAACACCCTAAGAAATAAAAGAAAGACAGACTTGAAATGAATAAAGTAAACTGTCTTTACTCACATATCACCTGAATGCCAAAGCAAAAATCCTCAACGAACCTACCATGAATGAATGAATGAATGAACAAATAAATAAACAAACCTAGAACTAATGAGCAAATATAGAAAGGCTGCAAAATTCAAGGTTCACATACAAAAGCAAATGTCTTCCTCCAAACAACAATTAGAATATAAAATTCATAAGACAACACTGTGGTTGGGGAAATGACACAGCCAGTAAAATGCTTACCCCACAAGCATCAGGATCTAAATGTGATCTCCACAACCCAGAAAAGAAGGGCCAGACACCATGCCATGCATCTGTACTTCCAACACTGGAGGCAGAGAGGGGTATCTCTGGAGCTCAAAGGGCCAGTCTAAACAAACCAATGAGGGCCGGTCTAAACAAACCAATGAGTTTCAGGTTCAATAAGAACCTGTCTCAGAAAATTAGGTGGAAGCTAAGAATACTGGCACATGCCTTTAATTCCAACACTCAGGAGGCAGAGACAGGTGGATCTCTGACTTCAAGTCCAGTCTGATCTACAGAGTGAGTTCCAAAACAGTCAGTGCTACACAGAGAAACACTGTCTCAAAAACGCCAAATATTAAAAAAAAAAAAAATGTTTAATTAGGTAGAAAGTGATTGAGAAAGACACACAATACTGACCTCAGGCTTCCCAAATACACAAACACCCATACACACACAAGAGAGAGAGCGAGAGAGAGAAAGAGCGCACAATACTGCTTTCTAAAAATAACACAGGTATAATCAAAAAAATGTACAGGATCTATATTGGAAACTTAAAAATCACTGAGGAAAAAATTTTAACTATTGCATTATTTATGTATGGTGTATACTTATGTGTGTGTTATCTGTATGCATGCACGCCACCATGCACATGTAGAAAGCAGAGAACAACTTGTAGAAGTTGATTCTCCTCACCATATGGGTCCTGAGATCAAACTCAGGTTGTCAGGCTTGGAGGTAAGCACCTTTACTTGCTAAGTCATCTCACAGGCATGAAAAGAAATTTTCAAATTATAACTAAATAAATAAATAATTTGCTGATACTCACTGAGTACTTTATTATAAGAGAGACCACTGAACTATCTTCAGTAGGGCACGGACTTGCCTACTTTTACTTTTTTCATGAACACACCCTTAGCACGATGCCTGAAAGCAGCCTGGGCTCAATAAATATTTCTAAAGGAATAAATTAATTGTTTTGGATATACAAGGATAAATCCAGCATCAGATAGAAAGTTGGATTAAATTATTTCTAAAGTAAATTATTCTTAACATTCTCATTCTATATAATATCCAGTTAGTTCCTGACATACATTCCAATACACCATCTCAAATATAATTTACTGTCTACTATTACACAGCAGTTTGTTAAACCAAAATAATATGTAAAATAATAAAATGTATTTATGGCAATCTATTTTGGACCAATACCAGTTGGAAAGTTATTAACGGTCTTTTAAATAATATGGAGTTCATGGTTTTGTAAACTCAAGATGAATACATCCCACTTCAACATGCATATCCAAGAAAGCAGCACATTAAAAACAAACCTGTTGCCAGGCTGTGGTGGTGCACGCCTTTAATCCCAGCACTCGGGAGGCAGAGGCAGGCTGATGATCTCTGTGAGTGCGAGACCAGCCTGGTCTACAAGAGCTAGTTCCAGGACAGGCTCCAAAATCACAGAGAAACACTGTCTCAAAAAACGAAAAAAAAAAAAAAAACTGTTTTAAAAGGAATTTCCTAATACTAAATTAGAATATAAAATCTGTCAAAGGGTTTTTATGTCTCGTTAGGATATGTTTTTAAAAATGCAAGGTATTATAATCTAGACATAAACATTTTCATTTTCTAGAAATCTTAAAGGTACACAAAACTAAAGTGCTGTAAGAAGTCTGGTGTATGGGTATATGAGTACCTATATAATATGAATGTGTGAGTGTGTTTCCCTCCCATCCTCCACTATTGTAATCTTAAAGGAACTCAATGAATATTTTGTCTACACTGACTCATGTATAGACACACCTACACAACCCCACTCCCCACACACCAACAGCAACTCTACCAACTCTGCTCGGTCAAAGAGCTTTCAAATTTTACTTTAATTCAACACTCTTTTTGCTCAGTGAGCAATGATGATTCCCAAATTCATACCACACATGAATGCTTAGAGCTAAAATTTTCAGATACATACTAGAAACTGTATAACAACATTCAACAAAGTGTATTTTCTTCCCAAAATAACAGTGCCAAAAGTATGAAATTGTAGTGCACACAACCTAATCTCCTTCTGTGCCAAATGTGGTTAGCCCTCTTATGTCATTAAATTGTGCAGTTTTCTGCACCTTTTCATTTCCAATTGTCTCTTAAACAAAAATAGAAACATAAAAATTTAAGTGTGAGTTAAAACCATATACACTGGGAGAACTATCAGGCATAAAAACTACAGAATATCCTTTACAATTGTAGAAAAGGAGATAATCTTCTTTTATAAGTAAGTGGACATGAATAATATGGGACATTTGCCAACCAAAGTCCTTCTGTGTTTTGAAGACTGATCCAGTCCAGAAAAAAACTACCATGACCCATTTATTAAATAATCCATACACTGCTTTAGAAGTTCCCAGGCAAGAGTTATACCAACTTGCATGCAAGTATATTACTGACCCTGACAGGGTATCAAAAGAACTTTATTAATTTTACTCTAATGGATATCTATTTTTATTTGTCCAGTAATAACCAAACCTTTCTGAGGATAAGCCTTCACTCAAATCAAACCACATATTTTTTTATAAAAATACACTGTAATATCAGGCAGGAGTCCAAGGTCAGCCAAGGTTACATCTCAAAAATTAAAAAATATAACAATGGATGAAGAGGTACTCAATTATTAAGTGATTGACTTATAAGCATGAAGACCTGAGTCTAATCTACAAAAACCTGTAAAAATGCCAAGCATGATGGTTTACACTAACAATCCAGTGCTAGGGAGACAGAGAAAGGCAGATTCCTGAAACTCACTGGCCAGCCAGAAATCAAAGTAGATGAGCAGTGTTTCTGAGGATGATATGCAAGGTACCACTCATACACACACATACACAGAAAGAGAAAAAGAGAGAGAGCTCTTTCTGGCTCTCCTATTTTACCAAGAACAAATGTCAAATATCCTTTAAGTATTTTATATTCTTGGTATTGTACAAAGTCAACCTTCCTCATCACTGCCCCACACCACAAGGCTTTACTTCTAAAGCCCATCTTCTACAATTCTCCCCTTGTTTCCTCAATTCCAACTGTAACAATTCCCTTCCTTAGACTAAAACACAGCTGCCAGACTTGCTCTGTACCATCACAATTCTTCTCTCTGATATCTGTTTGGCCACCATTCTTAGCCCTCCATTAATTTCTCTGCTCAAACACTATCTTCTAGAGAGATCTGCTCTGATCAGTTCATCTAACATGGTTTCCCACAAGCATCACCAGTCCTTCCTTTATCTTGCTCTACTTACTCTTCTTTTTCAGCATACTTTCTTCTAATATTTAACCTAACTTATTTCTACATTGAGTTCACTGCTTATTACCTTTTTCTCTCATAGTATACTAAATTGTCAAAGGAAGTTTGATGATTATTTTGTCAACTTAGTAAGAGTAAGAGCTAAGATTCTCAGAGCACACCTCTAAGTACATCTGTGATAATATTTCTAGAGACAATTTGATCATAAAGGTTCCATTAATTGATTCATATTATGATAGCATTATTGGAAGATGGTAAAATATAGGTAATATGGCCTAGCTGGAAGAAGCAGGTCACTTGGGAATACATTCCTGGCCTCTTCATGTATCCCCCTCACAAGAACTCTTGTCAACCGAGATGTTCCCCTCTCCACATATTCACATTGCCTTGATGTTTTGTCCCAGTGCATGGTGCTAAACAATGATCCAAACTAAAAAAACCTCAATTTCATTAAGTTGTTTTCTCAGGCACTTTCGTCACTGCAATAAAAAAGTACTGACTTTAAAAAAAAAAAAAAAAGGTAGGGAGCTGGAGAGATGGCTCAGAGGTTAAGAGCATGGACTGCTCTTCCGGAAGTCCTGCGTTCAAGTCCCAGGAACCACAGGTGGCTCACAACCATCTGTAATGAAATCTGGTGCCCTCTGCTGGCTTGCAGGCATACATGGAGGCTGAACATTGTGTACATAATAAATAAATAAATCTTTAAAAAAAATAAAATAAAAAATAAAAAAATTTAAAAAAAGGTAAATACATCAAAGATACTTACTCACTAATGTAACCCAACCATAGAAAATATTTGACACATAGCAGTCACTAAAGTATATGCTACATAAATAAATGAATATATACCTAAGACTGAGTGAGTTCAGTTATTGAAAAATCTAATAGCCATCCAGAACCTTACAACCTCATCAGAGTTTTGGCATTTTATTTTATTTTTCTATCAGTAGTGATGAATTTTCCTCATAAAATCTTCTGTACAATAGGAGGTATAAACATAAAGGAACAAAATTATTCCCATTTGATATCAGGGCACATGCACAATATTGAGCTTCATCCCTAGCCATTAATGAACAGCCTGTGCTCGTTCACCTTCTCCCTCCCAATCTCTATGAAAATATACCACTTATGAAAAAAAAATAATGATAAATGTATAGCTGGTGCTTATATGGGATTATTTTTGAGATTGTATATAGCATTATTATAAAAGGATCCTTGTTTTTTAGCAATACAGACTAAAATAGCTACAATAATAAAATTGCCTGATATTTTCTTCATATAACCTTGAGTAAAACAGAAGACAAACAAAGGATCAGTCAGCAGGTGATGGCAAGCACCTTAGCACCATCACCTGCTAAGGGTGGTTAAAGGTCATGGGAATATTTGTATCACTCCCCTAACTTTTTGTGTGCTTCTAAATTTGTCAAGCATGTTTTAAAAAGATAAAATGAAGGTAATAATAATAATAATAACAACAACAAAGATTAGTTTAACCACACACACACACAGGTGCACACACCCATGAGACCAGAGAGATGGCTGAGTAATTAAGAGCACTGGCTGCTTTTCCAGAGGAATGGATTTGACCCCCAACACCCACAAGGCAGCCCATTCTAGTCCATGATGAGCTGAGAGACTTGATGCCTGTTCTGACCTCCACAAGCATCAGGACACACGTGGTACTTAGACATGCATGCAGACAAAACACTCATATACATCTATATAAGACTAAAATAAGAAATATATTCTCTTTAGCCTCTAGAACATTATATGGCATCTATATAAAATAAACTGTGAAAGGACAAAAAATACCTTACAATTAAAGAATAGTTTCAGAGCTGGAGAGATGGCTCAGTGGTTAGGAGCACTGGCTGCTCTTCCAGTGGTCCTGAATTCAATTCCCAGTAACCACATGGTGGTTCACAACTGATGGAGGAAGGTCATTGGTTAAGTAATAAAGAAACTGCTTGGTCTCATAGGTTAGAACATAGGTGGGTGGAGTAAACAGAACAGAATGTTGGGAGGAAGAGACAGTGAGCTCAGACTCGACAGCTCTGCTCTCTGGAGCAGAGACCATGCTTCCCCTCTCTGGGGCAGACGCCATGAAGCAAGCTGCCAGGTCAGACATGCTGAAACTTTCCCGGTAAGACTGATGCTACACAGATTATTAGAGATGGGTTGATCGGGATATGAGAATTAGCCAGTAAGGGCTAGAGCTAATGGGCCAAGCAGTGTTTAAAAGAATAGAGTGTCCGTGTAATTATTTCGGGGCATAAGCTAGCAGGCAGCCGGGTTGCTAGGGACGCAGCCCCACTGCTCCTATCATAACACACAACCATCTGTAATGAGATCTGGTGCCCTCTTCTGGTATGCAGACTACATGCAGACTGAGCACACATACCTAAAAAATAAATAAATAACTTAAAGAACAGTTTCTGAAATTATCAGAATAATGGGTAACTATTAAGAAACAAAGACTGAGCCAAGCAGTGGTGGCACATACCTTTAATCCTAGCACTCAGAAGGCAGAGGCAGGCGAATCTCTGTGAGTTGGAGGTCAGCCTGGTCTACAAAGCGAGTTCCAAGACAGCCAAAGCTGTTACACAGAAAAACCCTATCTCAAAACTCAAGAAACAAAAAACAAAAAAGAAAAAGAAAAAAAGAAAGAGAGGGAGGGAGGGAGGGAGAGAGGGAGGGAGGGAGGATAGGCGGACAGACTGAAACAGGTACTTTCCTTCTAAGGCAAACAAAAGTAGTATGTGAAATGATGGCCTTCATGTAGCTATAATAAGACAAGAGGAGATATTTATCTAGATAAGCAAAGGCACAGTGAATAAAGCACCTGTGTAACAGCCATAACTGTCCTAGAACTAACTCTTGTAGACCAGGTTGGCCTTGAACTCATAGAGATCCACCTTCCTCAAAGGTCAAATTTCTATACAATTGAAAACTATATAGGAAATACACATCAGTGTATAAAATGTTTGTACTACTGTGAGCTGATAAGGAAATGGTCATATTCATCCTATAAAAAATAGTTTATAATAAAATCTAATAAATCATATAAGAGATAGAGGATTATCGAGAAATATTTCACTGTTTCAAGTATCATCACAAAAGGGGGGGGGGTTGTATATAGCTGTCAGTAGTAGACACCTTCAGTGAAACAGTATTTACCAGACATGACAACAGCTTTGTGTGCATGACACACAGAGAGGCTGTGACAGCATATAAAAAGACCTGCACAAAATCATGTCAGCCAAATTCCCAGCATGGACAGATGGGGAAGGGGTTTAAGTCCTACCGCTCGAACTAATGTTAACAGGAGCTACTGTTAACTCAGAGCAACTGAAGGGAGCTAGAGCTGTTTGTTTTACAGGATTCAGTGACAGAGAGGCCACCCAAGCTCCACTCAAACATACAGGCAGCATTAAGTGAACTTAATCTAAAAAGGAAAAGAGAGAGAGCACATAAGGTTGGAAAAGAAAAGTAGTGGGCAGGATAGAAAAATTGGAAGGAAATACAGGGGGTGGATTTGATCAAAAAAACGTATTATATGTATTAAGAAATTCTCACACAATATAAATGTTAAGAAAAGAAATACTTAACTGAACAACATTCATTCTTATAGCAGAGTCATGCAAAATCATATTTTCCTAGCTTCACAAATTCCAAAATAAATTAAAAGTTAAACTTTTATAGAAAGATACACTTAAGAATTTATTGAAACTGGGGTTGGAGAGATGGCTCAGCAGTTAAGAGCACTAGCTGCTCCTCCTGAGGACCTGAGTTCAATTCCCAGTAATCACATGGTGGCTCACAATCATCTATAATGAGATCTGGTGCCCTCATCTGGCCTGCAGGCATACACTGAATAAATAATAAATAAATCTTTTAAAGAAACTTATCAAAATTTATTGAAGATTCTGCAATTAGAATACATGCTAAACACCAACAGCTAAGGTAAGTAAATAATAACTAGATGATCTGCCACTGTAAAATGAAACTATAGCAAACTCCAAACTTCTAATGAGGAGTCAAAGGAAAACCAAAAATCAATTTTCTCAAAGTAAAAAAAAAAAAATGAGAGCTAAGTTAAAATATATGTCTTTCTACAAACACATACTCTAGAAACACGTATATAGCACATGACTTTAATCTCAGGACTTGAAAGATTAAGGCAGGAAGGTTACACATTTGAAGAAGCCAGCCTGGGCAACACACGAGACCTGGGAGAGGCGGGGAAGCTTCACTACCTAATGTTAGAGAGTGGTAAACAATTTTCTGAATCTACTAGAAACCAACCAGTTGTACCTTTACAAAGTTTACAACGGTAAATTTTATGGTATGTGAATTATATTTGTAACTAGGATGAGGAAGATGGCTCAGCAGTTAAGAGCTAAGTGGTTACAGTGGTTACAGAGGCTCACAACCATCTGTAACTCCAGTTCTTCTGACATTCATGAGCACGTGGAATAAATATGTACATTCAGGCAAAACATTTATACACTCAAAATAACTCTTTAAAAATTAAAAATAAATATTAGGAATTAACACATGACCAATCTTCCAAAAGATAAAGAGAAACATAGGTTAAATGGCTACTATTCACCAGAAATGCGGTGGTTAGCAAGAGTATGCTATCAAATCTAAGTTTCAGTGTATACCTAGTTTCTTTTCTCAAAAAAAAAAATAATGAAAAACACAAAAGTACATATTTTGTCTTTGTGATAAACCATGACAGTTGAATATCTAAATGGACACACAAACCCTTTGCTAACATTCTTCATAAACACATCTCTACTAAATTAGAAAACTTTGTGAGAGCTGACTATATTTGAGATCTGATTTTTTTCATTGTTCATTTTGTTGTTGTTGTGTTGTTGTTGCTTATTTTGTTTTTTTAATGTTATACCCAGTACTGTTTAGTAAATTCTAAAAAAAGAATCCTCTTGAGGGAAAACTGTTCATCTTTTTACAAGCCTATGCTGGGAGTTTAATAATATGATCCCCACTGACAGCTTGCTCACAGCACACTATGAGAAGAATAATTCATTTAATATGATTATTTCCAGTTATAACTATTTTCCCACAAAGTAACTTCTGTTGAGTATATAGATCATACTTTTTTAACCATTTCCTCTAAGGAAATATGGGTGGTACTGACAAATACCACATTCTCTAATTTATGGGTTCTAGATAGTTTACATATCTAGATACATAAAATCATATATGTACAAGGGCATGAAGGAAGTAAATCTGTATGGGGTGTAGCAGACAGTGGGAAGGATTAAAGGGAAAGGTTGGGGAATGGGAGGGAGTATACATGAAAATAGTCTTATGTGATATAGCCTAATAAAATTTAAAATATGTTTTTAAAGTCACTTGCCAATTTCGAATAGGGATTTTGTGCTATAGGGGCAAGTTCACTTCAAGAAAGTAGACAGCTACCACTGTTCCATTATATTTGAAGGTCTAAAGATAACCTCCCATAAACCAGGACAGAAGGCAGCCTGAGAAATTAAAATAGCATTTTGTTATTCTAAAAACAAGCCAATGTTGCTTTTACATGGTTTTACAGAAATAAATAAAAGAACATAAAAAGTACACTGTACTGTAAGTTTTATTTTTAAGTCTGTGAGATGTCTCAGCTGTTTGAGGTACTTCCTCACAAACCTAGACTCTTGAGTTTGATCCCTGGATCCCACAAGGTAGCAGGAGAGAACTCCTCAGAACTGTCTGTCGTTTCCATAACCTGTATGTCTCATTTATACACATACTCATTAAATTTTATATTTTATTTCATATTAAAACATTTTAAATAAGTAAATGCTACCAGGTTGGTTTTAGCTTTTCTGTTTGTGTGTGTGTGTGCATGTTTTCAGGAACTAGCAATTAAACCGAATTAAACTTGCCTCATGTGTGGTAGGTAAGTGCTCTTTTAGAAATGGGTTAAGATATAAAAACTAGCTAGAAATATGCCTGAGCCATTGGCCAAACAGTGTTGTAATTAATATAGTTTATGTGTGATTATTCAGGTCTGGGCAACCAGGAAACGAAAGTGCAGTCTCTGTTTACAAATAGCAAGTGCTCTTTTACCTTTGTCTTTTTCTATTTTGTTGTTCAGATCTGGACTGACATGGTTTATTTTGTTTTATTTTAAAAGGGGTCTTCCTAAGATGCCTGACTTAGTTACTTTTCTATTGCTGTGCTAAAACACAACCAAGACAACTTACAAAAGAGTTTATTAGAGGCTTACAGTTTCAGAAGGTTAGAGTCCATAACCATGACGACAGGGAACATGACAGCAGGCAGGGGTGCATGGCACTAGAATAGTAGCTGAGAATTTTTGTTTGATCCACAAGCGTGAGGCAGAAAGAGCTAATGGTAATATGAACTTCTGAAATCTAAAATCTTACCTCTTGGCATAACTCTTCCAACAGGCCACACCTCCTAATCCTTCCCAAACACTTCCACCAACTGGGAACCAAGCATTCAAATATATCAACCCATAAGGGTCATTCTTACATAAACTACCACACTGCCAAAATTAAGCTCAAATAAATTGTAATCCAGCTGGGTATGGTGACCACGCATTTAATACCATCACTCAAAGAGGCCAATGTGATGTACAAAGCAAATTCTAGGACAGCCAGGAATACAAAGAAGACCCTGTCTCAAAAAAATAAAAAAATAAAGTAATCCTCTACCCTCAGTCTCTGGAGTAACAGCCATTACAGTTATATAACACCAGTCCTAGCATAAGCTTTCACATATATGGGAAAACTAAACTTGATTAGAGGATAAACATTCAATTCAGTTGACTGGCTGTCAAGTATGAGAAAAACCTCAACAACTTGCTCATATTGCCACCCAAGAAGACACTGTTGACTTGGAATCTAGACACAACACCTATAATAATTACCATTTACAAAATACCTATGTATTTAAAATACTCTAGAAAACTCTATAAGGTAACTATTATCCTCATTTTAAGGAAATGAAAACAGGAAGAGGAAAGTTAAGTAATGTGTCCAATGCCACATGTAAATAAATAGCTAAGATAAGAATCAAAGCCAATCTACCCAATTCCAGAAAAACCTGATTTCCTCGTGGAATCATGGTTCTCAAAAAAAGCATAGAAATAACAGCTAATATTTGGGGGGGTGGTGTTTTCTTGATATCTAGTTTCTTTTTTTTTTATTGAGAAAAGGAAAAAAAAGAAAAAAAGTTTCCACCTCCTCCCAGCCTCCCATTTCCCTCCCCTTCCTCCCACCCTTTTCCCCCTCCCCCCACTCCTCTCCCCCTCCCTCTCCAGTCCAAAGAGCAGTCAGGGTTCTCTACCCTGTGGAAAGTCCGAGGTCCTCCCCTCTCCGTCCATGTCTAGGAAGGTGAACATCCAAACTGGCTAGTCTCCCACAAAGCCAGAACATGTAGTAGGATCAAAACCCCGTGCCATTGTCCTTGGCTTCTCATCAGCCCTCATTGTTTGCCATGTTCAGAGAGTCCGGTTTTATCCCATGCTTTTTCAGTCACAGTCCAGCTGGCCTTGGTGAGCTCCCAATAGATCAGCCCCACTGACTCCGTTGGGTGGGTGCACCCCTCGTGGTCTTGACTTCCTTGCTCATCTTCTCCCTCCTTCCGCTCCTCATTGGGACCTTGGGAGCTCAGTCCAGTGCTCCAGTGGGTTCTCTGTCTCTATCTCCATCCATCACCAGATGAAGGTTCTATGGTGATATGCAAGATATTCGGGGCTAATTTTTTTTTTTTTTGATTTTCGAGACAGGGTTTCTCTGAAGGTTTTTTTTTTTGTTTGTTTTTTTGTTTTTTTTGTTTGGTTTTTGTTTTTTTGGTGTCTGTCCTGGAACTAGCTTTTGTAGACCAGACTGGCCTCGAACTCACAGAGATCCGCCTGCCTCTGCCTCCCGAGTGCTGGGATTAAAGGTGTGCGCCACCACTGCCCGGCTCGGGGCTAATATTTATTGAGTGTTTATTTTGGCCTAAAACTTTACATTCTATTTTATGAAACTCTAATACAACCCAGAATTAATATTAATACATTTCTTTAATAAATAAATAGGAAAATGTTAAATGGCATCTCAAAAATTACATGGTTAGTAAGACAATCAATCTGACCAATGAAATAACCTGTGATACTTTATTTTCATAAGAGATATAGCGAGACTGAAGCAATAGAGAGGTTGTCATTTTAAGCACTCTCTCTCTCTCTCTCTCTCTCTCTCTCACACACACACACACACACACACACACACACACACACAAACTACTACTACTACTACAATTTACTGAGTTGAAGTTCATTTTATTTTATAGCAGAGACTATATTATATACACTTCTTTTTTAGGAAATTCCTCATAGAATTACAAGATGAACTGCAGAATTTTACATGTCTACTTTTTACACAGAAAACACAGAAATCACCTTAAAGGGAATAAGAGTTTATTCTAGAGCCATTTTGAATGATCAAGGCCAGGGAACACAGATTTAGGTTATTCCAAAATCAATGTTCCAATGTAGAAGCCATTTCATGAAGTTTTATAGTTTTATAAAACAAAGTAAGTCATGAATCAAGGCAAATTCAAAATACACTGATGTGTACATCAGTGAGACAGTCACAGCAAGATGGGGAAGCTTCTCTATAGGGCCCTTGATGCTGCCTGATGATATATTCTTAGCCTTTGGGTTGGGGGATGCTAGTGGTTTTAATAGATTTCAAAAGGGTTTTAGCTGTTTAGTCACAGGGTGTTCCAGCAAGCTAAAAATAGATTAGTGGACACACTGGCAAGGTGTGTCCACTAATCTATGTGGGGGAGCTTTTCTATAGGCTTCAGTCTCTCTGAAAACATTCCTAGCTTCTGGGCTGATAAACACTAGAAACCTACTAAGTCAATAGATTTTAATATCTTTTTATCTATTAGTCACAGAACATTAGGTCCCTACATAGAGAAAGGTAAGGAATGATTCGAGGGGCTGAAGTTATCCCAAAATAAGGTAATTAGCCCTGGACTTGGAACATCCCAATACTCCACATCACTGCAGCTCTAATCAGTCTTTGTAGATACAACTTCTTTCCAAGAATTTTCATCAACATTTTTCAATTAACACATATTTCTTGTTTGCCATTTCAATGACTTTTTAAGATAAAGAAAAAGTAGTCTACATCCAGAAAACAAGCACCCTGCAATATCTTAAAACAGAAAATTACTAGTTCCACACTCTTAACAATTGTGTAATCTTCCTTGATCTTTGAGTGTAAATGTATCATCAGCCTTCTTGATTAACTCTGCTTTTCCATTAGTAAACACAGTCAACCACAGTTGTTGCTATTTATTATTCAAGTTACCATCTTACTATATGTCAGTTGCTAATCCAGGAACTTCCTATTTTATCACTGGATTACGTGTTAAATTAAGGGCGAGAGATAATGCTCATTAACAGAACACTGGCTTAACAAACATAAGGCCCCAGGTTCACTCCCCAGTACAACACAGACAGGAATGAAGACAAGCAGAGGAAGGAAGGACTAAAAGAAGGACTGACTCATCCAAGAAACAAAACTCTAGGTCTATTACAAAGTGGTAATTATGCATCATGTTCTATTTTCTTTTTTATTTTAAGTGAAGCATTTTTTGTTGAGATCAAGGAAAGGAGAGGTGAGAGAGAAAGAGAGACAGAGAGACCTGCTTGACTCTTCAGAAGAGCAGGAAGAGAGCCCACGTTCTATTTTAAAATATACAAAATTAGAAGATGTTAATAGCCTGAAGGTGATGATGGAGACAGAGCATACCTATATTGAGGTTAAAAGTAGGAATGATTTGGGAATGAGAAACTAGTCACTTCATCTTTCAAACATCTAATTAACCCTTAAACGACTACTTAAAAAAAAAGTGCAAGATAAAGTAAGAATTTCTGTAAATTATATCTAATTACATCTGTCCAACCTTGAGATAATGGAATAAATAATAAATAACTATGAGATAACAGAGCAAATAACTATGATGTATTATAGTTCTTAATTGCAATCTCAAAAATGGAAAAAAAAATACTGGTGCAAAGGACACCAAAGATTTTTAAGGTATATGCTATGAATTCATTCATTCAAACATTTACTATTAAGTCCATCATGTATATTACTTAATACTATAATCTGGGAATATAAATAGGAATTCTCCTATAGACTCTTCAGGTAATAGTACCTACAACAAATTATCATATATACCTTGTTGATTGTTTTCTCTTTTTAAAAAAATCAAGAAAACAATTTCTGCTGGGCGGTGGTTGCCCATGCCTTTAATACCAGCACTTGGGGCCAGAGGCAGGAGGATCTCATTGAACATGAGGCCAGCCTGGTCTACAAAGTGAGTTCCAGGACAGCCGGGACTGTTACATAGAGAAACCCTGCCTCAAAAAAACAAAAACAAAAATGGAACTTCAACAACATTCTCCTCCAACTTTCCACAAACATAAAGCCATATAGAGCAAACCCTTTGGCTTGGTCTCTTATTGAACATGAATATAAAATAAAACTCAATTCAAGGTCAGCCTGATCTACATAGCATTCAGAACAACCAGAGCAATACACACATGGGGCAGGAGAGGGGAAGGTATCAAAATTAAATAAAGAATCATAAAATGAAGGGACTGGAGAGATGGCTCAGAGGTTAAGAGCATGGCCTGCTCTTCCAAAGGTCCTGAGTTCAATTCCCAGCAACCACATGGTGGCTCTTCTGGCCTGCAGGCACACACACAGACAGAATATTGTATACATAATAAATAAATAAATAAATAAATAAATAAATATCATAAAATGAGACTCTCTTCCAAAACAGAACTAAAAATAAAAAGTACAGTACAGAAAGAAAGTATCCATCTGTAAGAAGTTGAATAGAACTCCCTGAGTCCTTAACTTGCACTGCAGTTTATAAATCACGCATCTTGTATATGAGGTTATATTGATGCAAGAATAATTTTGTATGCATCATTAAGTCTATAACCACTTTCAAGGCAGGCACAATAGCACATACCTATACTTCCAGCACTTTGGAGACAGAGACAGTAGGATCAGGAGGTGGGCGATGCTCAACAACATAGGGGTTTTAAGGCAAACCAGGGAAAGAGGAGACACAGTCTCTTACAAAATAAAATAATTTGAAGCTCTCAGGAAAGAACCAATATAGTCTGATGAATTTCACACCGGATGAAATTATCTTATTTCAAGGCTCTCACAACAACAATCATAATAACAATTTTTATTCTGTACTCAAGTGGATTTTATAAACATAAGATAAAGAAAGACATTAAGAGAATCAAGTTAAGCCGGGCGGTGGTGGTGAATGCCTTTAATCCCAGCACTCGGGAGGCAGAGGCAGGAGGATCTCTGTGAGGTAGAGGCTAGCCTAGGCTACAAGAGCTAGTTCCAGGACAGGCTCCAAAGCCACAGAGAAACCCTGTCTCAAAAAACCAAAAAAAGAGAGAGAAAGAAAGAGATTATCGAGTTATACTAAGCTCTATTCTTACTTTGAAAACAAATCCCATTATAAAAATTATAAAATGTTCAGCCGGGCGGTGGTGGTGCACAAGTATACAAATAAGATTTAATAAATTTAAAGTTACTATACATTATCTCATGCTACTTTTATTTATGTTAGAAAGATAAATGCTGTTTTCTTCAAGCCATTTTTTAGAAGATCTGATATTCAGTTTAACTAAAGGCACTTCTTTTAGTAGAGTTACTTACAGAGAGCTAATACCACCATAAATACTTATTTATTTATGCCATAAGAAACACAAAACAGGTTATAAGTCAAAATAAAACAAATGATTCCTCATAATAGATAATAGACCCAGATCCTAAGTGTATAGCCACACAGCAATGATGCTGCATAAGAAACACTTTTTCAAGTATATACCTGAGGACTTTACAACGATAAACCAACCCAAACACAAAGTAAAAAGGCACTTTCCCACTAAATTCCCTAATTATCTTCCTAACAGACTGCAAAAGGACTATTTATTATCCTAAGACAGAAATTCCTTTCTGCTTCAGATTCATCAACTTTACCCACAGTGCTAGGGATGAGATCCAGAGGCTCACAAATACTCGATACATACATACATCACTAATGGATGTGTTAGATGTTCTGGAACGGAAATAAAATTTTATGTATTTTATATCAAAATTATCTTTCTTGTTAAGTAGCTTTCTCCCTATTTAACACATAAAACTCACATATAGATGTGACATTTTAATATTACAAAATTACCATCTTTTCTTCAACAGGAAACAGTTCTCAAGATAAAAACACAGAAACCAGCACAGCAAACTCTTCAAGTAAACTTCCCTTTTTAAGTATCAGCAAGTAACTTGCCTTCCTCCAATCTATGCTTCTCTCAGCATCTTAAACTGTTTGCTTACATGTGTAATTAGCAATTTGTGCCTAAAATGCTAGGTATTATCAACCTTCCATTATAACCCAAGTACAGCTCTTTGATAATGCCTAATGTAGTAAATCAGTAACAGAAAATAAGGTTTTATGAAAAGCAAAAGATGAAGCTTTTTCAACTTTTCATACTCTTGTCAAAGCATGTCAAACTTCTATAAGCCAAGAACACATTTCAATCTCCTCCTTTGAAAGAATGATGAAAATAACAACAGGAGGTTTAATGCAGACAAGGAAACCTGGGAAGGCACACAGTAAATGATTTCTATCACATACTTTTTAAAACCAAATCCATAAACTGTAACTATTCCAAAAGGAAATTCAGAATTTTTTCACTAAAGAATACATTACTACCAGAAATCACAAACCCGTATGACTTCTAGCATCAAACAAACTAGATACAACAAAATGTATATTTTAGATGGTCTTTGTTTCTAAAGTAGTGAGACTGTCTACTATGCATAACACAACTCGTTGTTGTTGTTGTTGTTGTTGTTGTTGTTGTTGTTGTTCCAAGTCAGTTTTTCTCTGTGTAGCCCTGACTGTCCTGGAACTCTGCACACCAGGTTGGTTTTGAACTCAGAGATCTGCCTGCTTCTGCTTCCAGAGTGCTAATATTAAAGGTATGTGACACTGCATATGAAACTCTGTTGGTTTTTTGTTTGTTGGTTGGTTGGTTTTAGGGTTTTGTCTTGGTTTTTGGTTTTTCCAGACAGGATTTCTCTGTGTAATAGTCCTAGCTGTCCTGGAAATCACTTGTACACCAAGGTGGCCCGAAACTCACAGAGATTCCATGCCTGTCTCTCTGATTCCCAAGCGCTGGGATTAAAGGCCTGTGCCACCGCGTATGAAATGCTTAGTGAAGCACTACAGGATCTTTGCTAATGCACCTGGGTAAATGAATGCACAGCAAGTGGCAAGTGAATAAATACATACTAGACAGTAAGCATCTGCAAGAAATTTACGTCAGATCAATGTTTGTAAATTTGTTATATCTTACTATTAATAACCCATTTTTCACACCATCCACAAGCTCAAATGACACCATACTATTTACTGCATTGTATATGTCAAAATATATTGTTTACCTTAAATACACACATTTCTTAAAACTTGTATTTCAAATGGCAAAACAGAACATGTAGACTAATGCATGGTTGTCTCATATACTCACTTTCTCCAAACGATGAAAGATAGTCCCATAATTTCATTCTCACAGGAAAATCAAACACTATAGTCAGCATTCCACATTATGTTAATTTTTTCAAATGTGTAACATCAGGGCTTATGTAACAGCATGTCATAAAGGCAATTATAGCCTTTTAATTTCATTAAATGAGTAGCTCAAAGAAACAATAACAATATTGAGGAAAAATGTTTTCCATTTTAATGGCATAATTTAGAAATTTAACAATCATCAAAACTATGTGTTGGGATGTGGCACCTCTCAACACATAATTTTTTAAAGATTTAATATTTAAGGTTTTTTAAGTATTTTTTAAAGATTTAATCATTCAATAGTCATTGATTCAAACCACATTTACTAATTATTATTTTATTACTACTATTTACTTATTTCTAATAATATAAAAATTCTGGTAATTTTGATTATCTTTCAGTTTACATTTACAACAGTCACTTAACCAATTTTATTCTGAGTGTACAAGTGGAAAACTACATTCAAAAAGAGCAAATAATTTGTTCTAGTTTACCAAATCTAAGTAAAAATTGAATCCAGATTTGAGGCAGACAAATTACTTTCAACTGCAATCATCTGCCTCCTGCAATGGCGGCCTGCCCACTGGACAAGTATATATCTCAAGTCTAATTATTGTCTGGGAAGAAATTTGCACAAGTGGTTTTAAACATGCCTGCCCAACTCCCTGCCCAAGATTTTCAGCCGACATGACAACAAAAATAAAGGCATCATGATCCATTGCAGTGAGAACCTCTACTCTCTGTTGCCCTGTTTCTATGTGGGATTCTCACTTGTTGGAAGGAATGGAGTATTCGCATCCTCACCACATTTTCCAACTCACCTTTACTCCCACACATCTGGCTTCTTCTGTGACTTGAATCTCCCCTCCAAATTATGTCAAATTTTAATCGCCATTTTAATGATATTAAAGGATGAAACCTTAATAAGATCATGAGGATTCAGCCTTCACAAATAGGTTAAATGTCATTATCTCAGGAGTGGACTAATTACTTAAGAGTGGGTGAGTTAGAAATGCAAATCAAGACAACTTTAAGATACCATCTTACACCTGTCAGAATGGCTAAAATCAAAAACACCAACGATAGCCTTTGCTGGAGAGGGTATGGAGAAAGGGGTACACTCATCCATTGCTGGTGGGAATGCAAACTTGTGCAACCACTCTGGAAAGCAGTGTGGCGGTTTCTCAGGAAATTCGGGATCAACATACCCCTGGACCCAGCAATAACACTCTTGGGAATATACCCAAGAGAGGCCCTATCATACAACAAAAGTATATGCTCAACTATGTTCATAGCAGCATTGTTTGTAATAGCCAGAACCTGGAAACAAACTAGATGCCCTTCAATGGAAGAATGGATGAAGAAAGTATGGAATATATACATATTAGAGTACTACTCAGCAGTAAAAAACAAGGACTTCTTGAAGTTTGCGTACAAATGGATGGAAATAGAAAACACTATCCTGAGTGAGGTAAGCCAGACCCAAAAAGAGGAACATGGGATGTACTCATTCATATTTGGTTTCTAGCCGTAATTAAAGGACAGTGAGCTTATAATTCGCAATCCTAGAGAAGCTAAATAAGAAGGTGAATCCAAAGTCAAACATATAGGCATCCCCCTGAATATTAACCTTCATCAGTCAATGAAAGGAGACAGAGACAGAGACAGAGACCCACATTGGAGCACCGGACAGAAATCTCAAGGTCTAAATCAGGAGCAGAAGGAGAGAGAGCACGAGCAAGGAACTCAGGACCGCGAGGGGTACACCCACACTCTGAGACAATGGGGATGTTCTTTCGGGAATTCACCAAGGCCAACTGGCCTGAGTCTGAAAAAGCATGGGCTAAAACCGGACTTGCTGAACATAGCGGACAATGAGGACTACTGAGAACTCAAGAACAGTGGCAGTGGGTTTTTGATCCTACTGCACGTGCTGGCTTTGGGGGGGCCTGTGCAGTTTGGATGCTCACCTTACTAAACCTGGATGGAGGTGGGCGGTCCTTGGACTTCCCACAGGTCAGGGAACCCTGATGGCTCTTCAAGCTGATGAGGGAGAGGGACTTGATCGTGGGAGGGGGAGGGAAATGGGAGGCTGTGGCGGGGAGGAGGCAGAAATCCTCAATAAATAAATAAATTAAAAAAATATTTAAAAAAAAAAGAGTGGGTGAGTTATAAAGCGGGAAAGACTGGAGTCCTTTTCTTCCCCATCCTCCTTCACTTACTCCATGTGATGCCTTCTGCCATTTTATGACAGAAGAAGGCAGCCCTCAACAGATTAGGTCACTCCATCTTGGACATTAAAGATACTAAAACTGTAATCTTCTCTTTATTAATCAATGTCTGATACACTATAGCAGCTTCCTATGTCTGATCTTAGTTAAGAGCTTCAAGGGTGAAGAAACAACTTAATTGGCCTTTCCAACCTCCACCTGACAGTGTGGTTATAGAGAGATGGTGTATAAAATGAAGTGGTTGTCCCTAATAAAACACACTGCCAACATCAAAGGAACAAGGAACAGATGCTGTCATTTAAAATTAAGCCAGCACTCGGAGGCAGAGACAGGCGGATCTCTGTGAGTTCGAGACCAGCCTGGTCTACAAGAGCTAGTTCCAGGACAGGCTCCAAAACCACAGAGAAACCCTGTCTCGAAAAACCAAAAAAAAAAAAAATTAAGCGAGTAACATAATTTTTTTTTTGGTTTTTCGAGAAACATATATTTTTTTTTTTGCACCACGTGAATGCAACACTGTTGGAGGCCATAGATAGTGAGTGAGTATCACATCCTCTAGCACTGAAGGTAGAGATGGTCAGGAGCCACTTTGTGGGTAACTAGGAATCAAACCTGGGACCTCTGGAAGAGTCATCACTCCAGTCTCATAAATCTATTCTTGAACATGCATTTACTTCACTATAAAATCTTCAAACTACTTGTTTTAATATTTTGAATATAATAAAAAGAATTAAATCAACATCACCTGATTTTGTTACTCTCAAAAACTAGATGGTCTACAAGGGCATTCAGTCCTACAGCCTAACATTTATAATCTGGCCCATCTTTCCTTTGTTTGTTTATCTTCCAGGCTCACCTTAAACTCACTGTTCTCTTGCCTTAGCCTCCAGAGTACTAAGAATACAGATGTTAGCTACCATAGTCAATTCTTTCCCTGTATCTATGAAGGAACCTTTCTAAACTTTTACTTACTTTGGTGTTTCCCTGGGTAGTGACCACTCCAGACTTGTCTCCAGTTTTGCACAAACTTCTATATTCTCTACACATCTTCTAACATTATTCCAGTCATGGCTAATAAAAGCAAAGAGGGCAGAAAGCAAGCTGGCCATGATGCACCAGTGAGATCCAACATAAGACCAGGGCTAACACCAAGAAGAAAAGAAGCAAAGGGAACATGGGAGAGAATGGTGAAAGTGGTTAATCAATATTTAATGAGCAGCCAGTACATAATCTCCTCCCAAATAAGTATAGATACTCAGTATTAGCTCGATTTATAAGAACAGCAAACACTAGTTTTGCACATGGTTACACTACAGAGATCAACAATGTAAAGTTTCATGATATAAATGGCCAGTTTGTTTTTTTTTCTCAAACCAGCAACATATATCCCCATGCACAAAATGAAACACACTGGAGACAATAAGGAAGAGAAAGTGGATGCTAAACTTGTCATTTAGTTTCAGATCTCTGCATTCATTCTATTTCCAAAATTAATGGACAAGCAATGTATTTTTTTCTTTCAGTAACTGGAATATTTCTGTATTTATATAAACAATATAAGACAAATATAAAATTCACAAATTTTTAAAAATTTTATGACATATTCAAACTGTTATAAGGTACACCCCAAAATGTATGCCTACTTTCCCCTGCCTTACATATTCTTTACTCAGTTTAAGAAAAGCACTGTACAGAAACTGAAGAGAAGATGCAAAATGTAGTAATTATGTGTTTGGATGGTGATGGTGCATGTCTTTAATCCCAGCACTTGGGAGGCAGAGGCAGATGGATCTCTGTAAGTTTGGGACCAGTCTGGTCTACTAAGGGAGTTCCAGGACACCTAGGGCTACACAGAGAAACCTTGTTTGGGAGAAAAAAAAAAAAACTCTGGAATGTTGTGGAATATTACTTTAACTAGGCAAAGATGTGTTACATTTGTTTATGCTGCATTTGTTTAATGATGTAAAGATGTATTGCTCTGCCTCTCTAAGGCACCTGAGTAGTCTAATAAAAAATCTGAATGGTCAATATCTAGGAGTAGATGGACAGGCAGTGCTAGCAGACAGAAAGAATAAGTAGAAGGAGGAATCTAGGCTTGATATAGCAGAGAGAAGAGAAAAGATGCCCGGGGCCAGTCAACTGACAGACAGACAGACACAGAGAAGGACATACAAAAGGAAAAAAAGGTAAAAAGCCCAAAGGCAAAGCATAAATGAAAAGAAACAGGTTAGTTTAAGGGTTTTTTTCCCTTTTTTTTATTACTTAAAAAAAATCTACCAATCCAAATTCCCACTCCCTCCCTTCTTCCCACTCTCCTCCCACTCCCTCCACGCCACCCCCTCCAATCCTATACTATTACTTCAAGCAAACTGTCTCAGTGGATGAACCCCTCATGGTCTTGGATTCCTTGCTCATACTCTCACTCCTTCCACTCTTCAACTGGATTTTAGGAGCTCAGTCCAGTGCTCTGATGTGGATGAATGAAATAGATCCTTTCCTCCCTAAGTTACTTTCGGTCATGATATTTCATTGTAGCAATAGAAACTCTAACTAAAACAGATGCATAATTGGTCAAAGTACTGGGAATAAGAGACTGAGGGCTCAGCCCTAAATGGGAACATATCTATAACACATCCCCCTACTCCAACCCACAAAGGCTTAAAGAACAGCATGGAGGAGGGGGTAGAAAGAATCTAAGAGCCAGAGGATGAGGAGAAATGCAGTGAAATGCTGTCTTTTGGAGCACACATGGCTATTACACTCATAAACTACAACATCTGTTGATTACATGCACAGAATCAAGCCAGCTTAAATTCAAGCATGAATGGGGAAGGTATTCTGTAGGCCCCAACCCTTAATGAAGTGCTACCAGCAACTGATTAGTTGTTGTAGTAGAGAGAATCATTCTTTTTTGAAAATATTACCATTGGTAGGTCTCCCTTGATCCAAGGGATGACCTTACACCCATGCACATATTGGCAACAATAACTGGACTTAGTGAGTTATCAAAAAGTGGTGGAGAGATATAAAGTTGGGACGGGACATGTTGGAAGGATATGGAGAGAGCTGGAAAAGGGAAATGGTGGTAAGTATTATATTTCATTGTTTACATGTATGAAATTCTCAACAATAAAGAAAAATTATAATTTAAAAAATAACTAGGTGCTAAAACTATTGCTGAACACATCACATAGTTTGGTTGCATGTCATACAGAAATTCAACTGAGCTGGAAAGCTTCCCCCTACCTATGCAGGCAGACAGAAAACAAAGTCCATGAATGTCTTAACCATCTGTGACCCCCATCAATTACAATATCAACCTTCCAGGTAAGATATGCCCACTTTTGCAATAGTGGCATGAAAGTCATAGGGGTAACCAATCACCCTCTGACTGAATTTGAGGACTGCTCCAAAGGAGGGAACTTAAAACTGCAAACCATAGTCAAAATCCAATAATAATGAAGGTCATAGATGGACCCTAGCATGTAACTTAATATTATTATTTAGTATCTTAGTCACAGCACTACTACTGAGAAGAGACACCATGACCACAGCAAGTTTTTTAAAAAATCATTTAATTGGAGACTTGCTTACAATTTCAGAGGCTTAATCTATTATCATCATGACAGAAAACATGCAGCAGGGAGCTTGGTGGCAAGGCAGGCTTGATACTGGGGAAGTAACTGAGAGATATCCTATCCTAGGCTTGGCATGAGTTTTTGAAAACTCTAAGCTCAACCCCAGTGTCATACTTCTTCCAACAAAGCCATATCTCCTAATCCTTCTAATCCTTTCAAATAGTGCCACTTCCTGGTGACTAAGTATTCAAATATATGAGCTTATTCAAATCACACATTTAGCTATCTTGACATAGCATCAAACCACCTTCCATATATTTATATTTACATTAAAAAATATTATTCTAAGTCTTGATCAGAGAAGCCTCTCTTTCTAAAGAACAGTGGCGAATGCAGAGACTGACAGCTGTGCAAGGTGCTGAGATTAAGCAAAGGTTGAGGACTTAGCCCTAAACATGACAGTTACATCTTCCTCTCTAAGGCTGAAGAACATTCTGAAAGAGGGGTATTCTGGTTTACTTTTCAATGTTGTGATAAAACACTGACCAAAAAGAAACAACTTCTGAAGGAAAAAGTTTATTTCACCTTACAGGTTATAGTCCATCACTGGAGTAAGTCAGAGCAGGAACTCAAGCCAGAAACCTGGAGGCAAGAACTGAAGCAGAACAATGGAGAATAATGTTTACTAGCTTGTTTTTCATGCTTGCTCAGCCTCCTTTCTCACATTGACCCAGAACCACCTGCCCAGAGGGTGGCACCACCCACCACCAGGCTGAATATTCCCAATGCCCCACAGATGTGTACACAGGCCAATCTGATGGAGGAAATCCATCAATTAAGGTTCCTTCTCAGTTGCATCTAGGTTATATCAAGGTTACAAAAACTAATCAGCAGAAGGGAATATAAAAAATGTAAGATCAAGAACACAAGGACAAACTGTGGCAAAATGCCACTTTCTAAGCACTTCACAGCAACTGTGGATTGCTATACTACACCTGCACATGAATGGGCCTATCATCAGCCAGCCACGGATAGACAAAAGGATCAGGCTACCCTACCGCTCACTGTTGAACTATTTGCTACTGACAGATTTGGGGAGAAGGGGAATCATTGTGTTCTATTGTATACCTACTAATGATCCCACCAGACTCCACTGGGTACAACCCAATGGTCACACAGATGGTTTTGGCTAAATTAAATTTGTCAAAACCAAACCAAAAGTCCTAAATCTGAAAAGGGGCTAGTAAGGGGTGAGGATAATAGAAATATGAGAAAGAGAGGGTAGTGAAGAAAATAATCACAATGCATTATATACATATATGAAATTGCCAAAGAACCAAATTAATTTAAAAAGGTGTTTGAAAAACTTTGTTTACACACACATCTATATATACGACAAAACATTAAAATAAGCCCTTTCCTCCTCACCTTCCCAACCCATTCTCCAACCATGCTCAGGGTACACTAAGCAGCTTTGAGCTCTGAGGTACTGCCAAGTTAGTGTTCTTTCCAGACACCATCGGGAATATCTACCTAGGTCTCATCAAACACAGTCAGGTGACCTCTGAAATGAGAGTCCAGAGATGGCCAACAGGATATGCCTGGACATGGAGAAGATGATCTGTAGAAGAAGAAGGCACCACTGGCGGCTGTGGAAATGCCTTCACTGAAGGCCCTGGGGTTCAAAGTATAATAATCACTGGTATTGATATTATCATAAACTTGCATGAAACCAGTTTCACAAAATAAGCCGTGAGATAGTTATCAAAGATTACATGAAGCCAATCAAAGACAAGTAAGCAATAGAGAGAAGAAAAAGCAAACTCTTTTATGCCAGGAATTGCAGAACAAATCAAGTACATGTCTACTAATCTCAAAAGTTTCCAGTTCTTTATTGGTGAAAATACAAATCTATTTAAATAGTATAGCTGTTCTGCTGGGCTACCAGGAAGCACCCTTATATGTGAATTTCTTTAAGGATGGCTTAAAAATAGAAAAACATTAATAAATTTTACGATCACTTTCAATCTATCATTTATCACAAGTGGTTGCTGCTTATTGATTCACACAATATCAGGACTGAAGATTAATGAGATTGACATCTTGACTCTTCATTTATTTGGACTTTGTTTATCTGGAGCAGAGAGAGTGTTTTTAAGAAAACAAAAAGTTGCCAGGTGGTGGTGGCGCACACCTTTGATCCCAGCCCTCTGGCGGCAGAAACAGATGAATCTCTGAGTTTGAGACTGGCCTGGTTTACAGGATGTCAGAGCTACAGAGAAACCCTGTCTCAGGAAAACAAAAAAGTCACAGAGTTGTCTAACAATAACAAATGTAATCAGACACACATACAAAGAGAAGAGGAAGGTGGAGACAGACTCATAAATGTTATTTATATTATTTTTCCTCTTTGGATTCATAAATTATTGATGATGAAAGAATCTTATAGGTAATCTAATATCACCTAACTATAATAATCCATTACAGAAAAAAAGGAACTCAAAATATCACAAATCATCTAATTCATGTTTGCCTAACACACGGTTATATTTCTGTCTTTCTCTGCATTTTATTCACTGATCCTCTACACAAACAGAAAATATGTCTTCTACTTCTCAAGATATTCAAATCTTCATTTGTTATTCTTTGGTACTACTGATTACTAATTACAACTTAACAAAATGCAAGATTTCAAATAAGATCTAATAAAATGAATATAGCCACCCCTTATAAAATAGGTATGACATGTGTCTTAGTTAGGGTTTCAATTGCTGTGAAGAGATACCATGATCACAGCAACTCTTTTTTTTTCTTTCTTTTTTTCTTTCCTTTTTTTTATATTTTTTATTTATATATTTATTTTGGTTTTTCGAGACAGGGTTTCTCTGTGGTTTTGGAGCCTGTCCTGGAACTAGCTCTTGTAGACCAGGCTGGTCTCGATCACAGCAACTCTTATAAAGGAAAATATTTAATTGGAGTGGCTTACATTTTCAGATGGTTAGTCTATTATTATGGTGTGATATGGAGGCATGCAGGTAGAGATGGTGCTGGAGAAAGAGCTAAAAGTTCTACATCTTGACCCACAGGCAACAGGAAGTGGTCTGAGTGTCACACTGAGCCAAGTTTTATCAAAAAGAGACCTCAAAGCCCACCCCAAAAAGGACACATTTCCTCCAACAAAGTGAAACCTACTCCAACAAGGCTACACCTCCTAATAATGCCACTTCCTATGAGCTTACAAGGGTCAATTACATTCAAATTACCACAACAAGTATTATCAAGATTGTTTACAAATAATAAATACAGAGAAGTTGTTGAGAATCAATACGGGACAAATTTAGGAAGAGGAAACCTCTCTATAAAGCTTTTTGTTAGGCAAGTTGTTAGATTTCTATAAGACCACTTTCTCATTTGCAAACTAGCAATACATAATAGTTCCTACTTCAAACACTTACTTATAGAATGACTCAGAGGTTAAAAGCACTTACTGCTTTTGCAGAGGAGCTGGGTTTGGCTCACCAGCATCTGTAATAACAGATCCAGGAAATCTGGCACCCTCTTCTGATCTCTGTTGTCACACACATGGTATACACACATGCAGGAAAAACATTCAAACTCATAAAATAAATAAATCTAAGGAGAAAAGATTAACTATAAAGTGTATATTATCTTATTAATAACTACCCTGATATAAATAATGCTGGCTTGTTATTTCTATACACAGAACAGAAAAGAAACTTTGACCTAAAACTTATTCTGTCTGAATCTCACAGTAGCACTAGACCTAGAATTAAGGTCCTGAATTCCACTTACACTATCTTCCACAAAGCCAAAAATGCTCTGAACCATTTATACCTTAAGGACTATTCCTTTCCCTCCACATTGAACAACTACTAATTTCTCCTTTTTTCCTGAAGCTTTTATTTTACTTCGTTTGCTTTTGCTTTTCTCTTGCTATGTGGCCCTTGCTAGTCTAGAACTCACTCGATACCATGCTGCCCTCAATCTTGACTTAGTTCTCTTACCTCTGCCTCCCTAGTGGTAGGTTTAAAAACATCTGCTATGACACCTGTCAGTAAAAGGTACTATTTTTATCTTTGTCAAAGCAAAATACCAAAAAGCAGAAAATCTGCTAAAGTAAAAAAAATAAAATAAAAACTCCTCAATAGAACAAAGCACAAAAGGATAATGAAATTCATACCCAAAAAGAAAAATAGAACAAACTCATTTCCATAATCGATTGTTATATTATTCTTTTATCTTCAAATGGTAAAGATTGTAAATTTATCGTTCAAAATGCCAAATACAGAAGGCAAAACCTGTTTCATCTCTCAAAATTAATGACAATGTTGACAAGAAATGGACATGTCAGAACTTTAAAAGAAAACTAGGATGCCTAGAGTCAACAAAAACTAAGTTGTATAACTCATGCAGTAAGTTTCCTTAGAGTCACCAGTTTTTTTTTTTTTTATCAAATGTTCTAGTTACTCTTCTATGACCAAAAGCAATGAGTAGAGAAAAGAATGTATTTCATCTTAGAAATGACAGCTCATCATGGAGGGAAGCCCAGGCAGGAAATCAAAGGAAGATCCTAAATCAGAAACCAATCAGTGTGATAGTGGGGCAAGGCCAGTTCAGGCACCCTCTCCTCTGCTTCCCAAGGACCTAGTTGGGGACATCCCTGTGGACACCTGGGATCCCCTCTAGAGCCAAGTCTCTTGCCAACCTTAAAATGGCTCCCTTAATGTAGATATCTTCTTCCCTGCTCCTATATCCACCCTTCCTGCATCTTCATCCTCCCACTCCCCCAAGCTCTCTCCAGTCTTTCCTTTCTCCCTTCTCTCCTCCTCTCCTCTCCCCTTCCCCCATTCCCACCCTCATCCCTACCCCCACCCCCATGCTCCCAACTTTTGCCCAGCAATCTTGTTTGCTTCCAATTTCCAGGAGGATCTATATATGTTTTTCTTTGGATTCACCTTGTTATTTGGCTTCTCTAAGCTTGTGAACTATAGGCTTAATGTTAATGTCCTTTGTTTATGGCTAGAGTCCACTAATGAGTGAGTACATATCATATTCATCTTTTGGAGTCTGGGTTATCTCACTCAGGATAGTCTTTTCTATTTCCATCCACTTGCATGCAAAATTCAAGATGTCATTATTTTTTACCTCTGAGTAGTACTCTAATGTGTATATATTCCACACTTTCTTATCCATTCTTCCATGGAGGGGCATCTAGGTTGTTTGCAGGTTCTGGCAATTACAAATAATGCTGCTATGAACATAGTTGAACAAAATGCTTTTGTAATATGATTGGGCATCTCTTGGGTATATTCCCAAGAAGAGTGGTATTGCTGGATCCTGAGGTAGATTGATTCCCAATTTCCTGAGAAACCGCCACACTGATTTCCAAAGTGGTTGCACAAATTTGCATTCCCACCAGCAATGGATGAGTGTTTCCGTTACTCCACATCCTCTCCAGCATAGGCTATTATTGGTATTTTCAATTTTAGCCATTCTGACAGGTGTAAGATGGTATCTCAAAGTTGTTTTGATTTGCATTTCCCTGATCGCTAAGGAGGTTGAACATGACCTTAAGTGTCTTTTGGCCATTTGAACTTCGTCTGATGAGAATTCTCTTTTCAGTTCAGTACCCCATTTTTAATTGGGTTAATTAGAATTTTAATGTCCAGTTTCTTGAGTTCTTTATATATTTTGGAGATCAGACCTTTGTCTGATGCAGGGTTGGTAAAGATCTTCTCCCATTCAGTAGGATGCCTTTTTGTCTTAACGACAGTGTCCTTTGCTATACATAAGCTTCTCAGTTTCAGGAGGTCCCATTTATTCAATGTTGCTCTTATTGCTGTGGTACTGGGGTTATATGTTGAGGGACAGCAGTGTAAAAAGTTGGAGAAAATAAGACATTTGACTAAATAATTCTTGACTGTGACTTGATAATTTTTCTTTATAATAGATCAAAAGCAAAGGAAAATATGATTCCAAGTGTGACTAGTGATAGACAAATATAAGACAAGGATTTAAAACAATAGACTATGTATCTTTTTTTGTTGTTGTTGTTGTTTTTGTTTTTGTTTTTGTTTTTTTGTTTTTCGAGACAGGGTTTCTCTGTGGTTTTGGAGCCTGTCCTGGAACTAGCTCTTGTAGACCAGGCTGGTCTTGAACTCACAGAGATCAACCTGCCTCTGCCTCCCAAGTGCTGGGATTAAAGGCATGTGCCACCACCGCCCGTCGACTATATATCTTTCTATGAGCAAAGATTGATGAAGTCTGTTGGCAAAGAGCTGCTAAGTCACTAAATAACACTAAAGCAGCAGTTCTCAACCAGTGGGTGGTGATCCCTTTGTCAAACCTCTATCTCCAGAAATATTAACATTATGATTCATAACAAGCAAAATTACAGTTATGACACAGAAATAAAAGTAATTTTATGGTTGGGGGTCACCACAACATAAGGAACTGTATTAAAGGATTACAGCATTTGGAAGGTTGAGAACCACTGCTCTAAATGAACCTCAAAAATCATATTGTCTGCCAACATATGTACAGGCTCCATGCAATAGTTAATTTTTCATTAATTTACAAATATATTCTAATCATAGTATACCATGAAAAATAAACTACTCAATTAAAGAGACAAAAAAACAATTTAAAATAACATAGAGCTAAGAGTCATAGTATCTACCTGTAATTCCAATACACAGAGGCTGAGGCAGAAGGAAGGTTAAAGAATCTAAGACAAGACACTCTCTAAATATAACACACACACACATACACACACAATCACCTAGTAGCCATTCTCAGAACCATTTACATTTTTTAAAAGTTCTTAACAAATGCATCGTAAAGTATAAAATAAACACTCTGAAACAAGGCTTATCAAAAGTTGGGGGTATATGTCTCTTAAACCTTAAACTGAAAATCACGGGACTGAATTTTTTATAAAATCTGTGAGCCAGGTGATGGTGGCACTCAAATTAATCCCAGCACTGAGGAGGCAGAAGAAGGTGAATCTCTGAGTTCAAAGCCAGCCTGATCTAAAGAATGAGTTCATATCAGAGCTGTTACACAGACAAATCCTGTCTCGAATAAAAAGAAAAAAATGTGTTTGCTGTTTGCATAATGTGTAAAAATAAGTCTGTTTGCCCCAATAAGGACCCATTATCAGTGACATAGTAGAAGCCAGAGGCCTTGAGCCAAACCAATGGCTCATGGCAAAGAATACAAGTAAAGATGAATGGACTAAAGGGTGAACTGTGTGACTCAATGGTCATACTACGGCTTCCAGACACAATTCTTCTCTTTTTCTTCTTCTTTTTTTTTTTTTTGTTTTGTTTTGGGGGAGAGGTTGGCAAAGGCTAAGGGTAGATTTGAGGGGACAGGGAGATAAGTGGGATCAGAATGCATGATGTGAAATCCACAAAGAATCAATAAAAGCCAGGCAGTGGTGGTGCACGCCTTTAATCCCAGCACTAGGGAGGCAGAGGCAGGAGTTCTGGGAGTTCCAGGCCAGGTTAGTCTACAGAGTAAGTTCCAGGACAGTCAGAACTGTTACACAGAGAAACCCTATCTTGGGGGAGAGAGAGAGAGAGAGAGAGAGAGAGAGAGAGAGAGAGAGAGAGAGAGAGAATATTAATAAAACAAAGAAATAAAAAGTATGTTTGTATAATGTGCAAAAAATAAGTCTGAATTGAGGGCATAATAATATACATACATGTACACATAATAAAAGTAAGAAATATTTCTCTGATACATGAATAAATTCTACGCTTGCCTTGTAAAATGGGTTTCTTCCCAGGAATGTGGCATATAAAAACTCCATTTGGGTTTTATCTTATTTTCACATAAGTCTTCCAGGAGCCAAAAGGCATTCATATTTTCAGTCACTTACCAAGCAGCACATATTTTCACCACATAGTCCAACAACTAATATCATGTGCATAACCCTAGAACTGATAGCACCACTTAAATTAGGGAGATCAACATCACACTTTTTTAAAATTATGATAGAAAATTAGAAGGAATTTAAGAATCTCAATTGGTAAAACCTACTATGTCTCAAAAAGAAAGAAAAAAACTGTAGTGTTTTAAGTAGCTGCTTTATTTACATAAAGACATGCTGCATCTAAACTCTCACCATGGTTTAGACATATACAGAGTGTGGTTTAGACAGCATATAGAGTATGCTGTCTGTCTTGTTCATAAAATTGCTGCAACTGTCTAAAAAGACATGACAAAATAGTTAACATAGCAGAAGCTTAAATAAATAAAAAAAAACAGTTCAGCAATGACACAATTTATATTTATTTTGGAACCAAGACTCATCTCCAAAACTCTGTATTTTACCAACCAAGTAGTTATTTACTATAGCAACCTCATTACCAAGATTTCCAAAATTTTCCACACACTTCAGTAATGAGCTATCAAAGCCTGTGTGTATGCTGTTACCTGGGCAACACTAAAAAAGGCTTTTACCTTTACAGAACTAAAGGGTCAAAGAGAAGCAACCCTCCTTCAAACTGCATGGTTTTAGTTAGAAACCAGCAGACAGAAAAGCTGGAGAACTGCTACCAGTGCTTCAGTCTGTAGAGAACATACGGCCATTTATCTTCATTTCTAGCCACCCAGTGCCCCTGCAGAAAAAGGTATACTTCATACAAGACTTTAAAACATGGTCAATCATACTGGTTGTCAACAATTAATACTGAAATCCAAGAAATCTTTTGGAGCTAAGACTTAGACTTAAAAGATGGTTCAGTGGATAATATATTTGCTACAAAAGCATGAGGTCCCCAAAACCCAAGTAAATGTCAAGCCCATCTATAACCCCAAAGGTCAGATATAGAGGTAAGGATTCCTTGAAACAAGCTGGATAGCTAGACTAACACAACCAACAAACTCTCAGTTCAAGAGACCCCACCTCAATACCCAAGGTGGAAAACAAGTCATCAGAGAAGATACCAGACATCAACCTCAGCTTCTACACACACATACCTACCCATATGACACATGAAAAAACATATACACACATGGATACACAGCCATACACACACACGTACATCTACTTACTCAATCTCTCCCATACGGATTTGGTATGAAATTTTACATTGCTGCCTTAAATTCTAAAGCCAATAGTTCAACTACTTTCTGTCTGAACCAGCAACAGCCTCAAAAATGTGAGAACACAGTCATTTAGAAACCACAGTCTAGCAGATCTTTTGAAAACAATTATTTCCTGCTCTGGTATAGCCAATTTGATGCTCTATACTGAACAAAGCAAAATGAAAGAAATACTAATATCTTCTAAAAGATTTTGTCTTTCCAACACATTGAGAGCCAATGAACACCAGGTTTTTTTCTCTAACACAGATTTTCTCTTCTTCAATTGTTACTATAAATAAATTTAACCACTCTTAAGGTCATGTTTTAATAAAGAGCACAGCATATAAAACTTGTTTAATGCTAAGAAGTACAAGATGACTCTAGATATAAAACAAAAGATAAGTCTAAAACAGAAGAAAAACACATTCTAGTCTTTTAACCATCTGAGAGTGACTGGCAGTCTCACCTAGCTCTTTCAATACTCTTCCCCACCCATGCCTCTAAGCCTCTGATCACACAAGCTCATGGCCCAGGAAGGCTTTCCTTCCAAACTAGTCATCTTATCTCCACAAGTTCAAAATTCTACCCATTCTTCTAAGCATAATTAAAATGTCCTCTTCCCGTTACTACAACTAGGATAATTCTCCTCTCTCTCTAAACTCTTGTAGTACTTTATCTCTTTACTACCCATTACTTTCTGACTTATACTATACCTGTATCCTCATATTTAATCCCCTACATAAGTATGAAGACTTCAAGGTCAAGGACCTTGCCTTATTCATCTCTATTCAAATTGCGTAGTGCTTAACAGAGTCCAGGAGCTGAATTAAATGAATAGCTTGGGTTAGGAAAGGACAGAAGCAGCCGGGCGATGGTGGCGCACGCCTTTAATCCCAGCACTCGGGAGGCAGAGGCAGGTGGATCTCTGTGAGTTCGAGACCAGCCT